>NW_019396281.1:24979-141972 GCF_000591075.1 Eurytemora carolleeae | reverse complement strand
GGGGGGGGGGTTGTCTCCCATCCTATGTTTGTCTTCATTCGCTTTTGGTAAAAAAGATAGCGTACAGCTTAACACCCCTTCTAATTTTCCTGTTCAATATTTTCTTCTTTTTTCTTGTTTATCTAGTTTTTACACTTTAAGGCCTTTCCAAATAGTTCTTTTGACATCAAGTTGGGGAGCAGGTCGAAGAGAAATAAAGTGGTTTGTAGGAGGAAGGGTATAGGGGATTGCTCCCGGTGTTCCTTCTTTATTATACTCTTTCCGAGTTAAGGAAACCCATAACTGCACCCATTATGCAAAATGTGGAGTTGTTAGCCATGAAGCTCTCTTGAAAGGAATCTTCCATAGCAGTCCAGTCCTCACAACTGGTCAAGTAAAAAAAACGGTATTGTTGTGCATGGCTTGTATACCTGTCAGGGGTTAAACCCCTTCTTTCTGTACACTGACTGGCAGATGAAGTACATTCCTTGCTTCCCCTGTAGGATACAAGATGTGCAACTAAACACAGAGCTCCTCCAGGCTGACATTCTGGGACCGCATAAGATAGGTCTACTCTCTTCAAAGGAGGTCAGGCAACTGTCTTCCGTTAATATAATATACCTTTTGCCAGAGTCAAATTTTACATATCTATATATAAAGTTGTAATTTCTGTTTGTCTGTTTGTTTATATGTCCTAATCATAACTCATGAACCCCTTCTACCAATTTGCTTAAAATTTTAATTGTGGAACTCAGGAGTGTTCTCAGCTTGGTTTTCAGATTCAGTACCAGTATAAACGTTGGACCCACAAACATTGGACCCACAAACGTCGGACACAAAGGTCGGAAAGTACAAACATCGGACTAACAAATGTCGGACTGGTACAAACACCACAATGGAACAAACCGGGGACCAGTACAAACCTCTGACAGGTACATTTATAAGAAAAAAAAACATTGTTGTAAGAAATAAATTTAAAATCACCCACTTATTGTGATAAATATCAAAGACCACTGGATAAAGTCTCATCCCTTGAAGGTAGCAAAGTATAAGCAACAAACAAAAAAGGAGTTGAAATCTTGTCACAAACCCTGGTTAACCTTTTAAGGTTGAACGTATCAAAGTTTAGTACCATCAGGCTGCAAAGATATAAGGATGAGAATATTTGAGTTAGTGGCAAGAACTCAGTTCCTTTGGGTACATTTCAATAAGACCATTTGATAAAAGTAAATATTCTTTTAATAAAAGTTTGTACTGGTCCAAGATTGGTCCTGTCCAACGTTTGTACCAAGTTTGTACCAATCCGACAACTCCAATTATTTTCAAAACAGAAACTTTTACAAGTCATTATTATTTTCTGGACCTTTGTCCTTTTTTCATCTCATAGAATTTAAGTTTAAGTTGAGTTTTTCATTTTCAAAAATGTCTTTTACTATCTCTTGTTTAAATACTAATTATCATATAAGATAAAATATAGTACATGCAAGGTAATTAGACTGTATCTGTACTTTTAAAGTATCTTATACTTATGCCTGATATCCAAGAAGCCATGTAGCAAAAACCGTGTAAACATGATATTCTGTAAACTTGCAGTACGTTGTATGTCATAAATGATTTAATGTTTTAAACTTAGACATAATGAGATTATTAATTGAAAACTGCGTTTCAATCGAATACGATTAGCTCAAATCATACGACATACTTTAATTACGCTATAAAACATTGTTAACCATTAATTTTAAAACCTCTATAAAATGTCGTCTTCAACTTGAATCTCCTGTCGGAGACAGCCAAACCAAATTTTCAGCCCGCAATTCCCTTGTTCTCCTCCGACGGAGCTTAAAATATTTTCTCTTGGAGCTCTTAGGGGTCACAACATTTGTTTTGCGATTCGCGAAAATTTCACCCCCCTCCCCAGATTTATTTCTGTATACGCCCTTGAACAGGAGCATATCTAAAATGTCTACACACTTCTGGGTTATCGTAATTTTTAAATTTGTTCGGTTTTTTCTAAATATTCGAGCTTTTTCAACTTTGATTTAAATACCATGTTATGTATATTAGAGTTTTCGTATAACTTTGACACTATTTTGGTGCACTTCAGATCGTTTTTAAACAAATCCCAACCCTACTCTCTAGCACTAGAATTATATCATTTTCTTCTCAATATATTTCCCCAAAAACTTTGGCATCATCAGGAGTTTGTCCTATAATGTAACAGATATAAGCAAAAAATAAAAATAAATAATACAAACACAGCAACTAAAATAAACAAAGAAGAGAACAAAAATAAAAAATCTTTTTATGTAAAATGGAATTTTTAGTTTAAAACAAACAAAATTAATTTTTTAAAAAAAAAGATTGCAATTATGTTTTCTTGTTCAGTCCTGACCTCATTTTGGTGCACATTTTTTTACTTTTACCTGCCATAAACCTTCCATAAGGTCAGAGGTGAGTTATCAAAAAAAATTTATCAAATTTTCCATTTTTCCTCGGAATTTGACGTTTTCTTACATAGCTCGTTTTATTGTATTGTTTGAATTTTTGCGTCGCGTTACGTAGCAAATTAGAGGGTAAAGCAATTGACATTTTTTTGTCGCCTGTGCTATTTGGACGTTTTTGCGCTATCATGGACATTTTAAACCCACTCGGTTGGAATCGTAAAAATCAGACAAAACTTTGTATATCCCCATAAATGATCAAATTTAAGACTTCACTAAAATAATTCTGTTGAACCATAATTAGGGATGTTAACGTTTTCATTTTTTTGAAAAACGATCGTTTTTTTTTCGTTTTCCTATCGTTTTTTGTTTCGTCTTAAAAACTATCGTTTTTTAAAAAGTTTTTATAACGATTGTTTTTTTTTAATGATCGAAAAAAGAAACAAAAAACGATAGGAAAACGAAAAAAACGATCGTTTAACGATCGTTTTCAAAAACGATTAACAAACCCTACATAATCAAAAATGAAAACAATATATTGGAATAGAAATTATGAAATTGTGACCTAATTTAAGGAAAAATTAGATCTTTCAATAACAATTTAAAATGAATATAAACAGTGGCCGAATTTAAAGAATTTGAGCGGCAGTTTAAATTTAAGCCGTGGTTTAAATATGGTTGGTTCCACTTAAAAATGTATCAAGCCGGCGCTAAATTTAAACCGGGTTTTGGCGGATTTAAACCGCGGCTCAAATTCTTTAAATTCCATCTCTGGTGTTTTGTTTAAAAATAAAATATTTAAACTAAATAATAAGATAAAAGATTTAAACCAGGAATACAATATTTAAGAAATTGATAATTAAGGTGACCTTATTCACAAAATTGGTAAGATCTAAATAAGTAAGAATACCACAGGTGTTTTGTTTAAAAATAAAATATATAAAGCAACATATATATCTACGTCTTCAGATCGTACAGTTGATCTCATCTGGTCTGAAGACGCCAGACAACAAGGTATTTACTATTAAAGTATATTCTAAATATAATTTGTTTCTTAGAAAAACAGAAGATGAATATTTCAAATTGAAATCTAAATCATCTTAATCACAGTTAGAACCAGAAAACTCCGGAACAGAAAGACAACTTTTGGACTCAATTCTGAATTTATTTAGTCTATTAAACATTAGACACAGCCATTGTGCAGTTTAAACAGATTCCAGATTCCATATTTTTCTTGTCCTAACTGTACTTTTTAGATCATTTTCCTATCTAACTAGCAAACAGTTAAAGAATAGGTTTTAGAAAGGAAATTCATTTGTAATGGTGCATTTGTATTAATTTTGGTGCATCCTTTACAATACTAATCAATTTAAAACAGAATAATCTTCCTCTTTGGTTTTTCTTTATAGCAGTAAGAATTTACAACTATTTTAAAATAGAAAATATTCCATTATTCCACAGTTACAAATTAAAAAATATCTCTGGCATTTTCTAAAAGAATTAGATCAAGGATGACGATTAATCTATTCTTAATTAGCCATGTAGGATGAATACTTTGTAAAGATATAAAAATTCACTTATGCCATTGCTGAAAAAGTTAAAATATATAACATAATAATTTTATCTTAATATCACTACCATTAAGAAAAAACTAAAAACTAATTAAAAATACAGTATAATTTTTAGAATGAACAAGATTCTCTTGATCGCCCTTCTGGGCTGTACTGTTCTTGCTTTAGCAGGTAAATAACCTAATTTAATATTAAATAAATATCAAAATACTTATTTTTCCTATGTTTTAGCTGCAAGCAATGATGCCAACTCTCAAAAAAATCTTGAAATAAATCAAGAAGAATTACAAATAAGAGAGGCTAGAGATGTAAACAATAAAGCAGAAAGAAGGGCTCTAAGAAAAGCAAATAAGGAGAAGAGCGAGAATGAAACCACAGAGAAAAAAAAAAAAAAGAAGGGTAAAAAAGCCAAAAAGAGTAAAAAATCCCTAAAAGAAAAGAAAGCCGGCAAGAAGAGCAAAAAGACTAAAAAAGCCAAAAAGGGCAAAAAAGTTAAACAGGAGGATAAATCCAGGAAGGCAATGAAGAAACAGGAGAAGGCTGGCGAAGAAGAAAGGGAAAAGAAAACTATGAGAGGAAGCGTAAGGCAGACAACAACATGCAATGCTGATGAAGAATGCTTAGCTCTTGCAAGCAAATACATGAAGCAAGTCAAGGACAAAGTAAGGAACTTTAATGCTCAGAAAGCAAGAATTGAAAAAGCTAGCTCCCTTGCAGCCTCAAAAGCAGGGAAAAAGGGTGACTTTTCTGCTGATCTTGTAAGACTAAAAGAAGCAGGGGGTGGAAATTCATCTGCACTAAAATGTCAAGGACAAGAAACTGGAGCAGGCCAAGTAGCATTGAAAGGTGCTGTTGATGCATTAGAAGCATGTCAGAACAATATCAGGGCAGCATGTGAAACTGACAAACCAGTATACAATTCTACAGAGGCAGATGCATGTGAAACAAAAATGAAAACATTTAGTGATGCTGTTGATGGTTGCACCAAAGAAACAGATGCAACAAAGGTATGTGCATGTTGGAAGAAGGCTGATCTGAAAACTGCATCTGAAGAAATTGCCAATTGTACCCTTACAGACAAAAATGTTGAGTTTGTCAAGTACAGAACATCTTGCATAAAGAGCTTTTCCTCTTGCAGACAAACCCAGGATAATGCTTCATCTATAATCTTTTCTTGTAGTCCTGCCAACTCTGCAGATAAGCTTCTTGCCAGATTAAAAGGTGTAACTGATAATAAAGATTCCATTGACAAACTCTCTGCAACAGCAAAATCCAAATCATCAGGTTCCAGAATTAAGAGAGCAGCATCTTGTTCAAGTTTTATTGCTTCTTGCATAAAAGTATCTAAGCTGGCTTTAGAATTTATTTCAAGTCCCAAAATAAAGGAAATGGCTGATGCTGCAAATGCTGATCCTCCAGCAGCCTGTACACCTGAGGAGAAGTTATCACTTACAGCTGCAGTCTCCTCTTTGGATGAAGCATCAGCATCAGCAGCTGCTGCAATTTCAGAAATTCAAACTACTCTTGAAGGTAAAAAATTATAAATGAAATGTTTAAGCTGTCTTCTTTTTGATTTATTCTACTATTGAAGTTGGAAATCATAAGTGTAATGAATAACTTTCCTATCATTGTTTTAAATATTCTTGTGTTTAGTCCAAACCGGTACAACTGCATCAGCTGCAAATATAGCTGCTGCAACAACAGCTTCCTCAACTGCTACAAAAGCTCCATCTGGAAGAAGAATTCTGAGAGACATGTTCCATTTGTAATTCTGACATTAAAGCTTGAACAATACAACATATGTATTCATGCTTTTTCTGATATCACATTTAATTCAATTGGATTAAATGTAGAGATTGAGATTGAATACATATGTTGTTATTTGATCTTACCTCATTACTTAGAAATATTGACTGACGAATGACTCACTAGTATGTAAGGAAAATATGTAATTCTGCCAAAGTTTATGAATAAATTTTTATTATCGCATTTTATTATTTCTTTTTTGTTTATAGAATGAGTGAGCTCAACTTTTGAAATCTTAGCTGAATTTTCAGTTTGTTAAATATCTTAACACTTCAGGAATCCAAAGAATATTAATTTGTGTTGCACAAATAATAAATTCTTAAAATTTCTTGGTTGATAGTTTCCTAAATCCTGTTCTTTAATAAAATCTTAGTTTTTTCTTGATGACTTTGTTGAGGGAAATATTGGGTAGAAGCATAAGCCCGGTTCATAAAACAAGCTGCAACTTGCTGTAACTATGACTATGATTTCCATACATGCAGCTAAGTTATAATCCAAGCTGCTAAGTCATAGCAATTTGACAATTAAATTAAAATCTTATTGGGCATTTGCACAAAAAGCCATCTCTTTAATAAAGTCATCTTTTAAATAAGGACTAAATCTTTACAAAAAATAATTGTATGACAAAATTTCAAAATACTAAATTCTGAAAATTTCATCATATTATGTTGACAAATTTGTCTAAACAAAGAGTAAAGTTTTTTAATTTTCTGCAGATGAATATGCAATTTCCATTTTTTTATTCGTAAAAATTATTCATCCCCCCCCCTTGGACCCAACGCCCCCCTCTCTTTAATTTCTTCAAATACCAAAAATTTTTTTTTGAAAAATCAAATTTTTAAAGTTTTTTTTGATCATTTGTTTATTAACAATTTTATACATTTTAATTGCAATATAAATTTAATCAATTATCTTTTAATTTTGTAAACAAAATTAACTAATCTTATTTGATAAACTAAAAGTACAACAATATAACAAAATATTATATTCGATTTTTCATATTTTCATTTTAATGGCTGAATTAATGTTCCAATTTCATTAGGATTCTATAAATAATGGCGTCCAGTTTATTCCCATTAGTTGTGATTTGGCTGTGAAGTCAGAGCTAAATCCTAGCTGAGGTATGATTTGGATCAGCTGAAAATTTGCTACGATTAGAAGTAACACCTGAGGTCTGATCTAGGTTTGTTCATTGACTAGAAAACTCAGAGCTTTAACTAGCTACAGCTCAGCTGTCAAGTCATAGCTACAGCTCGATCTATGACCCTGGCTATTGTCTTATCTCACAGATATGTTGGTACGAGGGGAGAAAGGCCAGCCACGGCAATTTCTCGTCCAAGCCTCATTCTCCTCATTTTCTCGTCTGACCCACCTCGGAATCCTCGCCTATAGATTAACTGTTTTAAAGTTTCCAATTCTCGAAGATAAAGCTATTTTTTCAAATATGGCAACCTTCGAGAATAAAATATAGATAACATAAAGTATTGCAATGCTTACATTCTGTTATAATTGTCAAACCCTTGAGAATGATGTCAAACAATATTCTTGTGTTTAGTCCAAACCGGTACAACTGCATCAGCTGCAAATATAGCTGCTGCAACAACAGCTTCCTCAACTGCTACAAAAGCTCCATCTGGAAGAAGAATTCTGAGAGACATGTTCCATTTGTAATTCTGACATTAAAGCTTGAACGATACAACATATGTATTCATGCTTTTTCTGATATCACATTTAATTCAATTGGATTAAATGTAGAGATTGAGATTGAATACATATGTTGTTATTTGATCTTACCTCATTACTTAGAAATATTGACTGACGAATGACTCACTAGTATGTAAGGAAAATATGTAATTCTGCCAAAGTTTATGAATAAATTTTATTATCGCATTTTACTATTTCTATTCTCGTCAACACCTTTCCATATCTCACACAACAATAAACAGTGGTGTAGCAATTTTTATTAAAATTCAAATTCGTAACTTTTTCCCTGCAAAGTCTTCCTTTTTTGTCTCTCTCACAGCCATTTTACAAAGATATTTACTGTTTACATGTTTTTTTTATTTCTTCAGACTAAGTTCTTGAAAAAATGCTTTTTTCATGATTAAAACTTTTTTGTTTAATCAAGAAATATTCTTTAAATCACCCCTACCTGTTAAGTTTAGAGATTCTAAAAGCTTAAACCTTAGTAAATCCCAATGTTAGTGCCAATTAATGCCCTAAGTACAGATAATGTGAAGACTTGAGGATTTCCTTAACTTGGTTTTCAGTAGAACCAACTCAGTTGGTTTTATCTCTTCTTAAACTTGGTCCGTTGACTGTGCATTTCGTAAAAACTATTATATTCTTACATTCAAAATCTCGTGAATTATCTGCTGCTGTTTTTTATTTGGCTAATTTATAAAATAAACACACATACTAAAAGTTTTGAGTTTTTTAAAATTTACACTGAGGAACGCTGAATCTATGAAAGCATATGCAGACACAGTTTTGAAAGCATCTCTCATTGTTCGAATCAGTACCAATAAGAATCAAACCAAAGTACCAATCAGAATCAAGCCAAAGACTTGAGTCTTCACAGACTATAGAGCCCAATTTTTAGCCAGAATATTTTCCGGCGGAAATAATAATTACCTGGGAAGATGAACCAAAATTTTCTGTCACGGAAATTTTCAGTCCTGGAAATATCTGGAATTTCCGTGACAGAAAATTAATTTTCCGGCAGAAAATTTTCCTGAATTTCTGGTTTCCAGTGGAAATTTAGTAATGATTTAAATTTTTTTTTAATTCGTTGAATTAAAAATATAAAAAGATTAACAGTTTTCATTTATAAAAATGTTTTTGAAAAGTTTAAAAATCATTATGTCCTCCAGGGATGTCCTGGGATGGATTGTTTCCACCTCTTTGAGAAACAATTGTTTTGTTTTAAAAACAACAAAGAAAAAAACGAAAAACAAAAGATCATTTTAAAAAAGATAATTTTTTGATTAAAAAAAACCATAATAGCTTTTTGTTATTTGAAAGTTCAAAATGAGTCGTTCGTTTTTCTAAAGTGAAACTATCGTTTTAGAAAAATAAAATGAAACGAAAACGATTGTTTTTAAAAAAGATTAACAACCTTCCTGCAGCCTGCCTCATAGTACTATACTATAGTATATACTATAGTACTATAGTACTACTCTATAAACGTAATTGTAGAATTAACTGTTTTGAATGTTTTATCCCTGACAAGTGTAGGGCCACTTTAAGGTTCAGACCTGTAAATATCAAAAAAAAATAATACTTGAATATCCAAAAAAAAACTTATTATTTATTGTCTAAATTCGTTTTTTTTCATTTTTCATTTCCATATTGAAAATGCAAATGATTCCTGCCTAAAAAGCTTCATGGGTGGCCCAAATTGTATTGTTTCTACGTATTGTGTATTTCATACAAATATATTAAAACAATCAATATCAAGAAAAAAGAAAGCAACACAAAGAATAAATTCACAAAAGTTGAACAATTTCTTGTTTGAATTTTTCCTATTTTGTTATTTATTTTATATCGCGAAGGTTAGCTATCAAAGGCAGAAGAGATTTAAGTTTTACCTAAATATTGTTTGACATCATTCTCAAGGGTTTAACAATTATAACAGAATGTAAGCATTGCAATACTTTATGTTATCTATATTTTATTCTCTAAGGTTGCCATATTTGAAAAATATAGCTTTATCTTCGAGAATTGGAAACTTTAAAACAGTTAATCTATAGACAAGGATTCCGAGGTGGGTCAGACGAGAAAATGAGGAGAATGAGGCTTGGACGAGAAATTGCCGTGGCTGGCCTTTCTCCCCTCGTACCAACATATCTGTGAGATAAGACAATAGCCAGGGTCATAGATCGAGCTGTAGCTATGACTTGACAGCTGAGCTGTAGCTAGTTAAAGCTCTGAGTTTTCTAGTCAATGAACAAACCTAGATCAGACTTTTTTCAGAGTTGGCATCATTGCTTGCAGCTAAAACATAGGAAAAATAAGTATTTTGATATTTATTTAATATTAAATTAGGTTATTTACCTGCTAAAGCAAGAACAGTACAGCCCAGAAGGGCGATCAGGAGAATCTTGTTCATTCTGAAATATATTCTATTTTTATTTAGTTTTTAGTTTTTACTTAATGGTAATGATATTAAGATAAAATTATTATGTTATATATTTCAACTATTTCAGAGATGACATAAGGGAATTTTTATATCTATGCAAAGTATTCATCCTACATTGCTAATTAAGAATAGATTAAAATTGTCATCCTTTGATCTAATTCTTTCAGAAAATACCAGAGATATTGTTTTAATTTGTAACTGTGGAATAATGGAATATTTTCTATTTTAAAACAGTTGTAAATTACAAGAATAAGGTTATATATATATAATTTGTAAATTCTTACTGTTATTAAGAAAACCCAAAGAGGAAGATTATTCTGTTTTAAATTGATTAGTATTGTAAAGGATGCACTGAAATTACTACAAATGCATCATCACAAATGAATTTTCTTTCTCAAACCTATTCTTTAATTGTATGCTAGTTAGATAGGAAAATGATCTAAAATTGACAAGTTTTAGAACTAATGTTAAAGTTTTTTTTTGCATTTTTAAACTTTGAAGAATTGAATTTTGATTATTCCACTTTTAACCTAAGATTTGTATCAAACCATAATTTTCCTAAAGTACAGTTAGGACAAGAAAACTATGGAATCCGGAATCTGTTTAAACTGCACAATGGCTGTGTCTAATGTTTAATGTACTAAATAAATTCAGAACTTGAGTTTAAAAGTCGTCTTTCTGTTTTGGAGTTTTCTGGTTCTCACTGTGATTAAGATGATTTAGATTTCAATATCCATCTTCTGTTTTTCTGAGAAACAAATTATATTTAGAATATACTTTAATAGTAAATACCTTGTTGTCTGGCGTCTACAGACCAGATGAGATCAACTGTACGATCTGAGGATGTAGATATATTTGTTGCTTTATATATTTTATTTTTAAACAAAACACCTGTGGTATTCTCAATTATCTAGATCTTACCAATTTTATTAATAAGGTCACCTTAATTATCAATTTCTTAAATATTTTATTCCTGGTTTAAATCTTTTTCTTAATTTGTTATGGAAGACAACGGGAAGAAGAAAAGGAAATCGAAAAATTAAATGAATAGATTTACTGATTTTTAACCATTTTGGTAAGTTACTTTCTTTTCATGGTTTAATTTTTTCTTTTACCATTCATCCTGTTTTTTTATATAATTCAACAATCTTTAAACTTATAGATTGTTTTATTCTTTACTTTTCATTTAAAATGTATATGCCGATAAAAAAGTTTTATTAAAAAAAGGCTTAAAAAAATATTTATAATGGGTCAAATTGTGATCGAAAGTCACCACTTTCTAAAATATGGAGAGAAACGTTAAATCCGTTTTTTAAAATTTATAGGGTATGGTACAGGGTGGAAAAAAAGTCCAGTCTGTGAAAAAAATTTAAAAGCCCATAACTATTTTGTGACTAAAGCTACAGATCTAAAAACTATATTTTTAAAAAGCACTTGCATGCAGAAAAATGGATAACACTTTTTTCTTTGTTTAAAACAAAACCCAAAAATGAAAAAAAAAATTTAGCACCCAAACTATTAAAGTTATCGGTCTTATTTTTTTTCTTTGAGCTGGCTATGAAAAATTGGTCTATGATTATGCATTTCAACCCTATATCTATTATCTAAGACCTTTTTCTTGGGGGGGGGGGGGCCAAAACCCCCTAGGCCATACATAGATTCAGACCCCCCAGCCTTTATAGGGTTAGAGAGGAGCATACTCGGTACATTACAGTACCCTCTTCATAAACAACTAGTGATGGAGTTATCCTTATTCTTCTTTCTTTAAATTGAATTTTTTACAAACACTGTTTCTATTTCATAATCTTTCTTTCTGTCCTATTTCCCTCTATTTCATCCTTGTCTTCTTCTACGCCCGTTCAAATTATTTATCTCCCCTCTTTTATTTCTTCCGTACTTTCATCCCTTCTATTCTATTTATTCCCCCACACCTTTTCCTTCTGCTAAGTGCCCCCCCCCCCCCCCCCATCATACTGTTATTACTATGTATGTCCTGTTACATTTATACCTCCTTTGGTAACCGTAAATCATATCTATCTATCGATGTACCTATCTATCTATCTATCTATCTATCTATCTATCTATCTATCCTTTTATAGTGAGGACATGAACTAAGAACCGTTTTACAAAGGATTTATTTCTCAGACAAATATTTTAGTAAATATCCCACACGATACATGTGAACTAGAAAACATATCAAACATATATAATGAAGATTTCAAGATTACTAGGTATTCAATATTTCAAATGAAATCAAAGCATAAATTTACTGAAGTAATAATAAATCATAACAGTTATCAAAAAAAAACATTAATACATCAAAAATGTGTAAAACTAATGCAGCAGGAAAGCTATAGCAATTAGAACTGTTTCACAAAGCTCTCATGTGGTCCTTAAGTTACAAATAATTTTTTTAATAAGGTTTTAAACAATATTATCTGAGTCTAAAACTAAAGAATGCGCGAATTTTAAGTCCGAGGTTAAAAGTTCTGTAAAATAATGAGTAGCTACTTAAATATTAAACTTTTTCAATTTTAAATTTGAATTTCCCGGGAAAAATCTGAACCAATCAGAGAAAAGGATTTACGGAGAATATTACAAAACCATCGCTTAATCAGCTGTTATTACGTAACCGAAAACAAAACATATTTCGAGTTACAACCGTTTTTGAGTTTACATGCAAAAAATAATTTATCTAAAACGTGAAATTTCTTTAACAAGGTTTTCACTTTTAAATATATCGTAACGTTGAATACCGCTTTTTCAGCTGAATGATGATTGAAAAATAGACAAATAGAGAAAATGCAGGATTTCAAGATTTTAACCCTGTGTTTAAATTTTAACTCGTCGATTTTGGCGAGTTAAATATTTAACCACAGGGTTCAATATTTAACCTCACGGTTAAAGTTCAGGTTTAAATTAAGTCAGAAGTGGCATTTAACCATAAACTTAAAAATTAAGTCAAAACTTTTCGTTCTTTAGTTTTAGACTCTGGTTTTCAATCCATTTACAAGTATTTAATTGGATACTCTTAACTTGTAACTTGAGATACCAGAGTTTAGAACTTTTGTGTGGATATTGATTATCTTGAATGCTTGGCTGGATATTATTATGAAATTTGGACACTTTTAAATTTGAGGATTTATGGTTGATCTCAGAAGTGAACTTATCTCCGCCACACGATGATACCATCACGGGATATTGAAAAGGAATTATTCTGTAGTATTGAATAAGTTGAAGATCAATGAGATCAATGAGATCAATGAGATCAATGAGATCAATGAGATCAATGAGATCAATGAGATCAATGAGATCAATGAGATCAATGAGATCAATGCGATCAATGAGATCAATGAGATCAACAATGAGATCAATGAGATCAATGAGATCAATGAGATCAATGAATGAGATAAATGAAATCAATGAGATCAATGAGGTCAATGAGATCAATGAGATCAATGAGATCAATGAGATCAATGAGATCAATAAGGTCAATGAGATCAATGAGATCAATGAGATCAATGAGATCAATGAGATCAATGAGATAAATGAAATCAATGAGATCAATGAGGTCAATGAGATCAATGAGATCAATGAGATCAATGAGATCAATAAGGTCAATGAGATCAATGAGATTAATGAGATCAATGAGATCAATGAGATCAATGAGATCAATGAGATCAATGAGATCAATGAAATCAATGAGATCAATGCAATTGATCTCAAGATTCTCAATACAAAAGTTCTGGTTTTATGTGAAAATGAAAACCTTATCAAAACCTTTCACATTCCCTTCACATACTCCCATGCGTCATAAAGATCAATTTTCCTGGGTGAAAACATTAATCTCAAAATCATAATTTGACTGGAAAATTATTATTTTCTCAAAAAAGAGTGAGTAAGGCATCAAATTTGAATGTTTGTTGTTTTTGATGCTTTCAAATGTTGATTTTGATGCTTTCAAATTACACTTTTCATGCTTAACTACAGGGTCAAAGCATCCAAAGTGTTGAAATTGAAAGACCTATTTCTATCATTGAAAGATTACACAAATTGTTATATTGTTAGATATATGAATGTCATTTTGGATGTTTTGGATGCTTTTAATTCAAAAGAATGATATACAAATTATACATTTTGATTTATTTAGGTTTTTAATATAAGTTTGTAGTACTTAAAAAAAGAAAAAAAAGATGTCAAACCTTGTTTTTACATCAGGCGGCCGAAGAGTTATATGGAAGTGATAGTTAATTCAATCCCTTTTTACTTTTGATTTGAAACGCATATGCCGACAAAAAGTAAAAAAAGAAAGGCAAAAATGCATGAATTTGTGCAGGTACAGGGGGGGGGGCTATGCTAGTGGATGAGACCCTCCCTTAATCATGCCCAACAGAACCTGATTAGATTTGATTGTTTGGGGAAATTGATTATATCCTATAGGGACATTTTATTTTCAGTTCTGCTTGTTTTAATGTTCCTGATTCTACGTACTCTTGGATTAGAGATTGAAGATGTGGGATACGAAGACGACAATCTACGTATTTTGTCCCGACAGAAGAGAACTTTTCCTTTGACAGGATACCTAGCCTTTACTTTTCTACTCATTAATACAGGCAACTCTTTAATTCTGATTAATATATGAGGATATTATTAAACAAATAAGAATCTCTTTAATTCTGATTAATATATGAGGATATTATTAAAAAAAGTAACAATCTCTTTACTGAAAGATTTCCACAACACATTATTTACTGCAACATTTTGTAGTTTAAAGTTTTAATTTTACCATTGTTTGTCTTAGTTCTCCTTGTTACACAAAATATAAATGTTAACAACAACAACAACAACAACAACAACAACATCAACGACAATGAGAATATGAATATGAACACAAATGCAAAACGCCTTTTTCGTTCCATTCAACAGTTTGTGGAAAATAGCCTTTACAGGTAAAACTTATTATTTTTCTTAAAATAAACATTTTTATAGCATACATGATCATAGGTTTTACTTTAGCTGTAAACTGGTATAACATTAGTTAAATATATTTCTTCCGATGAACTATGGGGACACATTTTGAATTGAAAGAAATTAAGTCCTTGCCACAAGCTCTGATGTTCTAATTCCTAAATCTTTGCAACCCAATGTCGTAGACCTAAGATATTTCAAACTGTGAATTCTGTTATAACAAATATCAAAGGTTTACACTATCAGATTGCAAAGATATCTGAAGTAGAAAATATAAGTTTGTGACAAAGACTTAATTCCTTTAAAATATCATTTCAAAATTTGTTCCTTTCAGGAAATTAGAAAAAGAGGAAACATCAACATCTCAAACCACAACCACACCAGTTCTAAGAACAACAACCACACCACTGGAAACTGCAACAGCCACAGCATTACTTACAACAACAGTGATTTCAATTTTGGAAACCTCCAAAAAGTCTGAATTTGAAATAGTTAATCAAAATACAGAAGATATAAACATGGTAACCAAAACATAAACAAATATTATAAAACCTAAAATATAACTTTTTTTTTGCATTTTTTAGAATAAGGAAACGGAAAGGAATATTGTGAATCAACTTGTAGAAAAATTAGGAATAATGAATATTCTTGTTATTTGATCCATTTCTAAAATTTTATTATGGTTTTTTAGCGTGAATAATTTCTTTAGAAAGAGCTCTCCAACTTTAAACTGCGATAATATCTTCAGGGGCTTACACAGAAATATTTTAACCACAGTTTTTATTCCTCCGGGGGAGGGGTGCACGCCCCAAAGAAGCCTAACTGAACACGCCCCTGAATATCTTGAAATATAGATATATTTATTGATGTAAATTGTCAGTATCTGGAGAAATATCTAGTTTACAGATACCCAGCCAGTACAGATGGAAGGTTATTCTACAACTCAGGAATTCAAAAATACATTTACTTTATCTTTACTGATAAATCCTTGCTGATGATAGATATCACGCGTTATTGATATCTCAGAATGTCAGGGATTATAAAAGCTCTAATAAATTTTTACCGGTCCGGCCCATCCTCGTACTGATTAATTCCGCCCCATTATTGCCTATATTTCAATATTTCAATATTTTGATAGTGATTTTCGCCATATCGGACTGGCTTTTCCTATGACTGGGATTTACATGCTTATTGTTTTTTTTTGTTCTTGAAAACTGACGATTTTGTTAGTTTGAAAAGATCAAACAAAAGTGTATATTGTCGAGGTTATGTCAACCATAATCGATTCACAACATTACTCTTTAAACCTTAATCTGATGAACAATAAAATAGATTTAAATCGGACGATTGCTTGATACGAGTCGATAGCTATAAAATCCCTGCAGACGTAAGATAATATTTGTAGATTAAAACGAAAATATTTCTAACATATCTGCTCAAATTTAGATTTAAAGGGGTTCTTTGTCACCTATCAGTGGCAATCTTAAATAAATCATTTAAAAAATAAATACATTTAATTTTGATTTACATTTTGTATTCTTATGCTTATTGCTCATTAGATGTATTTTGATTAAACCACAGTGGACATGCCCAAGAAACTAGTAGAAACGATCACATCTCAGACGAAGGAGACAAAATTCTCTCAAGAAAGAAACGGTTTCCAGTTTTTGGATTTTTAAGGTTATAATTTCTACAGGGTTAACTACAAAGAATGACATTTAAGATTAAGAGCCGACCTTAATCTTTCCCTTAAACGATTTCAACCTTAATCGTCTCTCTTGGTGAGTAACCCTGTTAACCAAATTTTTTAAAAGTTGATTTAAGAAAAACGGTTTTAATCCAATTTTATTTTAGTTTTCTAATGTTGCTAGTAAACAGTGTAATGTTGATCAATGAAAACATCAACATTAACAACAACAATAACAACAATAATAATAACAACAACGATAACAACAACAACAACAACAACAATAACTTGAATATGAACATGAATGGAAGACGACTGTTTAAGATGATTGAAGATTTTGCAAGTAATGTTGCTGAGAATCTCGGAATCCAACAAACTGCTTTTAAACCTGGTAAATAATTATCTTTAGATTATAAACATGTAGAAAACATAATTATCTTTAGATTATAAACATGTAGAAAACATAACTATCTTTAGATTATAAACATGTAGAAAACATAATTATCTTTAGATTATAAACATGTAGAAAACATAATTATCTTTAGATTATAAACATGTAGAAAACATAATTATCTTTAGATTATAAACATGTAGAAAGCATAATAATCTTTAGATTATAAACATTAGAAAGCATAATAATCTTTAGATTATAAACATGTAGAAAGCATAATAATCTTTAGATTATAAACATGCAGAAAACATTATTATCTTAAGATTATAAACATGTAGAAAACATAATAATCTTTAGATTATCAACATGTAGAAAACATAATTATCTTTAGATTATGAACATGTAGAAAACATAATTATCTTTAGATTATAAACATGTAGAAAACATAATTATCTTTAGATTATAAACATGTAGAAAACATCCAAAAGTGAGTTTTCACGAAAAATTTAAATAAAGAATACAAAGTAATTGAGTCTTTGTCACAAACTCTGTTTTTCTAATCCCTATATCTTGCAACCCAATTCTGCAGACCTTAGATGTTTTAAATTTTGAATTCTGTCATATCAAATAATTTAAGTTTTAAATATCAAAGGCTCAATTCCTTATCTTTGCTTTCGATGAGAAAATATACTGAGATATCTCATAGATTTGTTTACAAATAAAATAAAGTCCAGTTTTTGGGAGAAATTTAAACACACGCTTTGTTTTTATTCCTACCAGAAACTGCAGTACACTATATTTGTAAACAAAGCTACGGTTTTTTTCAATTCATATTTCATATCAGAAAGCACGAGATAATACAAATAAATAATCACAATTTACAATGTAATTTGGACCCGCCTAACCAGAGTAGATGGTTTTAATTGGCCTATTATATTATACTTGAATTTAAGAAAAATGTAGCTAGATATAATCGATCACTGATACTGAAAACTAATGTTCCTTAATTTTACAGAAACTTCGTACTCCACTTCAAACCCATCCATCCCTAGCAGCCCTTTTTCAAGCGTATCCAAGCTTGAAACTAATATTCCTGTTTTTGGAGATGGAAATAGTGCTAACACACCCTCTGCTCTTTATTCAACCACATCAGCAACAACAACAACAACAACAGTAAGATCTAGTTTATCAGATGTGAGCAGGGCTGAAATCATCCCAAGCTTAACTGATACTATGAAGAAGACCTGGAATATTGGAAAGTTTGATAAAATGAAGATGATGTACGACTTTACACGGTATCTAGCAGAAAGAGGTAATTTTTTACTGCACATTCTTCGGATTATTGACAGCTTGCACAGAATTTTTTTTAATGTTTAGATTTTATTGCAATGTATCAACTCTTATGTGTATGATGTTTTTTTGGAAGTTTTTTAAGCTTTTTTTTGGTAAGTTCTTTTTATTGGAACTTCTTTTTTGGGGAAGTTATTTTTTTGGGAAGTTTAAAGGGCTCCCACCAATAATTTAGACAGCAAACTTCTGCTTTTTACGACCAGGGCAATTTCTAGACAGATGGTTTAAAATTTTTCATCTGCATTCTATTTTAGGCTCGCAAAATCAACTAGACATTATAAAATCAGGTATATTTAGATATTTAAAAAATAACAGTTCAAAATAAACGCATAAAAGAATTTAAAAATCATAAATTAATAGGCTAAAAGTTATTTAAGATAAATTTTTTTTCTTTCTATTTTTTGCAATTCTTTTTTCCAGTTAAACCCGAGATCGTTTCCTCCAATATTTATGAATCTGTCGCAGACCTGAATCCCGAAATTGAGACGGACGTTGTAGACAAGTCTGGAGACGCGCTTGATGAGCGCACAATGATCATGAGTCCTGCAAATGAGCTCGTTTTATCAAGAAAAAAACGCCAATTTTCAGTTTTCAGGTAATCATGGTAAAATAATGCATCTTTAAATTGTAAAAATTTCAAAATTATTAAAAACTTTTATCTAAAACTATTTTTTTTTCCTTATAGTTTGTTGAACTTTTTGCTTGTTGTTTTCAACGTGGTTCTGGACATTAATAATAACATTAACAATAACAACAACAACAACAATAATAATAACAATAACAACAACAATAATAACAACAACAACAACGTGAACATGAATAGAAGAAGACGTTTGTTGGACGATTTGCAGATAATGCTTCAGCAGGGGTTGCAACAATTTGGATAACGTCAATTTTTGTCACTTTTTGTTTAAACTATTAATAATTTTTATGCATTATTATTTGTATAAAATCAATGAATGTCAATGTAATTGTAAAAAGATTCCCACAAAAGATGAGACTTTTCACATTTATTGTGTTCCGTTTTTAAAATTTATTGTGTTTAAAATTAAAATTTATAGTGTTCCGTTTTTACATTTATTGTGTTCCGTTTTCACATTTATAGTGTTCAGTTTTTACATTTATGGTGTTCCGTTTTTACATTTATTGTGTTCCATTTTTACATTTATGGTGTTCCGTTTTTACATTTATTGTGTTCCGTTTTCACATTCACTGTACTCCGTTTTTACATTTATGGTGTTCCGTTTTTACATTTATAGTGTTCCATTTTTACATTTATGGTGTTCCGTTTTTACATTTATTGTGTTCCGTTTTTACATTTATTGTGTTTCGTTTTTAACATTTATTGTGTTCCGTTTTGCCAAATTAATTAGAATATTTAAAAAAATCATGTAAAAGAACGAATCTAGTACTGGCGTATGAAAGCTTCATTTTCTCCGAGTAAAATAATGATTTCTAATCTTTTAACGACTGAGTCTGAGATAGGACTAAATTTAAACTTATTCTGTTTATTTAAAAGTTATAATCTTTAGTAATTTACTTGAAATTTATTGATGCAATGTTCGGTTTAAAAACAAGAAGACACCGGAGTTTCTGAAAATTTTATGAAAAATAATTCATAGATATCAAACAGCACTAAATATTGACTGGTTTCAATAACTTATTACGAAAGCGTTTAATAAATAACATGATGAAAAACATACAGGCGTAACTGATTTCATGTTATTTCTGCTTTTCCGAACACTGAAACGCTTGTTATGTGTAGAAATTTTTGTGTGCGCTTGTTATTTAAAAATTTGTTGTGATTATCGACTTATTACTTTGTAAATATTATTTAGATGGATTCTGTTACAGAACTTCCTCATTCAATTCAGATCTTTATAATTATAAGATAAGGATATTTAACTTTCAGGTTCATTTGTTATCGAATGGAATAAAAGGGCTGTTTATGATTTTTGAATCAAGAAAAACTTAAAGATTGGATTTTAAAGTTATAATTACATACCTTACGGAAAACCTGAAAACTACGTCTGTATTAATCATTTTAAACAACTGTATATGTAATTATAATAATATCTGTAAAATAACGATTGACAGGTTTTTTAATATTTAATTATTTAATTAGTGGCTCATCTACAGTGATAACCAGAAAAGAATGGATTAAGAAGACGACATTATAGCAGTGAAATGGATCTGTTAAATTGCAATGCACAATTTCCGTGTCTCATTGGACTTCTAAAGTAATTTTTCTTCTCAAAAAGTCGTCTTCCCATTTCAGAGTTTTCTGATTATCACTGTATCTTAAACTTTTAATATTTTAGATTATTTACTTTCAGGATAAACTCAAGTTCTATCATTTCCAAAATGTAGTCTGCCATTTATGTGCTTTAAAAATAAACGGAAATATAAGGAATTTCACTTAATTTAATATCCTGAGGAAAGATCTGAAAAATGAATACGGTCGATCAGGTGTCTCCAAATTGTCCCATTTGGTGGGACACTCTGTATTATCTATACACATAGATATTAGTATAATTCTTTTTTTAATAAAAATGTGAAGTTAAAAATTGAAATACACATAGATATAGATAGTCCTTGGCAGCGCTTGACCCCTAGCCTCTTATTGCCACTGCGCTCGGCCCATTTAGCTTTTATAGCCGTAGTCTAACACTAAACAACTTTTCTCACGGAAAATGTCGTTGTTCCACAAGGTTTTAAGCAAATAGAAAATAGTTCATAAGTGCTCACTGCTCGTTTAGCAAATGTTCAAAGAGAAAATGGTAATAGAACAAATATCATATCGACCCATGGCCCTCTGACCTTTTTAATATAAAATACTGAAATTATCTTTGGCACGCAATACATAATATTTTAAGACGTAAATATCTCGAGACGTAAGTATCTCCAGAATTCGTGCATTTTATACACTATACAGGGTATTTAAAAAAATCGTCTCTCGATCATGTTTCCTTTCGCAAAATGAGCTCAATTTACTGTGATCAGATAATCATTAATTATTGTGGGATCTCCTCTCGTGTTGGGGGTGGGGTTGTTAATCGTTTTTGAAAACAATCGTTAAACGATCGTTAAACGATCGTTTTTTGTTTCGTTTCCAAAAACGATCGTTTCGTTTTCGGAAAAAAACGATCTTTTTTAAAAACGACCCACTCGTTTTGAACTTTTAGAAAACGAATAGCGATCGTTTTTGTTTAAAAACGATCGTTTCGTTTTCGATTTTTCGTCGTCGTTTTCATAACGAAACGATCGTTTTTCTGAAAAATGAAAACGTTAACATCCCTAGTTGGGGGGCCTTGGCTCTCTATAAGTTTGCCTTATAGATATTACATATCATCTGAGGTCTCTGAGGTTTGCATAAACCTTAAAACTAATCTTCTAATGCCATGACATCCAGAAATTTTCTTGCGAGTGAAGGAATGTCCTGCTTACAGCGAGAGAACAAAAAACCTACTTTTTATGCACAGCACTTTCGGTACCAAAGAGTATATTCACTATTCAGTGTCAGTAAAAGGGTACATTCAGTACCAACGGGTATATTCAGCACCAATCAAAGGGTATATTCAGTATCAAAGGGTATATTCAGTATCAAAGGGTATATTTAGTATCAACGGGTATATTCAGTATCAAAGGGTATATTCAGTATCAAAGGGTATATTCAGTATCAAAGAGTATGTTCAACCAAAGGGTATATTCAGTAAGAAAGAGTATATTCACTCAGTACCAATGGGTACAGTACATCGCTGTACTATTGGCTTAGGAAACTGTTGGGTGAAAACAATTTTTTTTTCAAAGACCCTATACTTATAGATACATTTGGTCATAACTTAACATATAAATATAATCAATAGTTTCACACTTGTTAAAGGAAAGGATACTGGGAGACAGTTAGTACAATTCAACAATTCCTTATTTACACCAATACATCGATATATTTCATATCATTATAGTGACAATAATGTGTTCCTTGCTCATCCAGATTTAATAAATTCAAAGGAATTAAGCCTTTGCCAGAAACAATTAACTTTTTCTATTACTATATCTTTGAGAAGAAATGGTGTAATTGTTAACATTGATATTTTAAACTTAGATTTTTTGATCGAATAGTTTAAAATATCTAATGCCCACGAAACCTGGTTGCAAAGATATAAGGATTATAAAATCAGACATTTGTGGCAAAGACTCAATTCCTTTGTTAAATATTTTTTACTTTATCGGCTAGTTTTGAGCCGCTTGGACAAGTTATTCGTTCCGGTTGACCAATTGTTTTCTTGGCAACTTAACCCTAAACAGACTGGAGGGGGGGGGGCCTTTGGCGCCCCTCTCTAGTTTTCTTTGACCTAGCACTCTAATTTTTGACACTATCACCGTGACATTTTTTACTCATAATAAATAGAAATTTAAAGAATTTTTGTAAAAAAAAACATTTTTTATGCATAAGATGAGGTTCAGGGCGGTAAAAAGTCCAGTCTGTGCAAAAAAAAAAACTAAAATAGCCCATAACTTTTTTATGACTACAGCTACAAATACAAAAACTATATTTTTGAAAAGCCCTTGAAAAATGGAACTATGAATGTAGAAACATGTGTCACACTTTGATATTTGTTTTAAACAAAAAAAAATTTTAACATTTTTTTTGACATTTTTTCGCATTTTTTTAATCCTCCCATAGGACCCAAATTATAAAAGCTATCAATCTAATTTCTAGGAAAATCGGGCGATGAATTTGCATTTCAACCCTTTACCCATTCTCTATAAAGGCCTTTTTGTGGGAGGAGGGGGGGATTGAGACGCCCCCCCGCCAACAGGCTATACGTGGATTCAGACCCTTTATAGTGTTAAGTATTAACGTTTTTAAATCTATTTTTTCGTCATATGAGATCTTTTTTTCTTAATAATTTAAATATTAATGCATTGCCAAATATTGGATGAATCTGCCCATGTTCCTGATTCAGGCTATTTTGTTGTCTGATTCCTTTATGTACTTTCTTGATTTTATATATATATTTTTATATATTTATATATATTAAAAATAGTTTATTGACTTGGCCTGTTGAAAGGCCGTGTTTCCATTTTACATCTGTAGAAGAGGAGAACAGATGTGTAAGGAAGGTCGTTTACAAGAATTCATCCTATTTAGATAAAATTACATATTTTTACCCCGCCCCACCTCCTCCGTCTCCTGCCGCGACACCATTCTAAACAGAATATTATTTACTAACAAAAAAATTTTGGGTGGAATTTAAAGTGTTGCAAAGGCTTGACCCTTATTTCGAACTTTTTTTGCAGTCCTGCAGTCCCTGCATAGATTTCAAAGCTCCAAATCGATTGTTAAAGAAAATCAATGCAATTTAACTCATATTTGTGCCAAAGAGTGCCATTAATGATTAGCACAGTGAATTTGCTTTAAGTGACCGGCTATGTATGAACTGAGAATGTAGTATTGTCGAGAAATTTTTAGGAATCATTTGAGACCCATAGACGTAATTCGGTGCATATTTTTGAGTGATGATTTTGAAAATCGTGTTTTAAAAAATTATTCAGTAACGACCACGAAAAATGTAGTAAAAAATCGACAGAAAATAATTTCTCCACAAAACTACAATAGACTTGAAAAGAATTCAGTATTCAGATTGAGTGGAATAACAAAACATCGTTGCACACAAACTATATTTTACATTATAACAATACAAACTATTAAAGTTGACATTCGCCTGGGGCGAATATATTTCCATTTGACTCCTCTGATCTGATGCTTTGTGCTGACTGCCGAGTCCTAGGGAACCCCAGGGATCAGATGGCCGACGATTTGCTTTCTTTGCCGGCAAGATAAATGCTGTTTCACTTCTTTCTCCAGCATCACCCTTTAAACTGCCCTTTAAACTGCTCTTTAAACGGGACCGACATGCTATCACTAGATGAGAAAGGGGGTTCAATACCCTTGTTCGCCTACACTGTTATGTATTTAAGTCTGCAAACTTAATCAAGGTTCAATACCCTTTCGAACTGAATCTGGATTGTTTGGCTTTATTCTTAGGTTGCACTTGTTAGGCATTATTTCTCTGACTGGGATCAATGAACTTATATGATACTATGTACATAAGGATGAACCCTTGGTTGGTCCCTATGTACATAGTATCAGTAGTATAGCTTGGTCGCTTAATTTTGCATGCACCGTTACTTTAAAGTTCGATTGAATCCCACTAACTGCAGTGTAACATCAGCCTACATTGATCAGTTGAAAGTTGCGTCAAAAACTAATTTATTGAATTCTAATTGACGGCGTCTACAGTACAACATACACTGGTGCAGATTACGGACTGGTGTTCTACTTCTACCCTTCTGTCTGGGTAAATATATTTTAATTCTTATAACTTGATAAAAATCATTGTAATTCATTCACCCCGCATTTATATATATGTCCAAAGCTGAATCTTTAAATTATTCATCGACAAACTAAAAATATAATTTAATGTTTAGAGAAGTACAGATTTAACTGCAAAATATGAGACATTAATGACGACATACGAATCTTTTTGAATACAATGATTCGAAGAAATTCAAATAGGGTGTCTATAGTGTCTACCTTAACTATGGTCTATAACTTTGTTCTCGCTCTTAAACTATTGTTTTTGATTAAGTTTTGTATATATAATAATATAATCTCTATTTGACATTGTATGAAAACCATATTTTAGAAATAAATCATGCTTTGTGCAACCTTTTAAAAGGTTAAAATCCTTAAAAGTTTAACTATAAATTAAGTATGTTGTTGGTTACAGGGAACCGGGATTATAAAGAATAGGATTAAAACAAATCTTTACAGTCGTCTCTGAAGTCTCATTCTTTGTGGGTAACCCTGTATTATTGTGTTTTTTATTTAGGAATTTATGAATGGATTATATTATTTACCTTCTGGAAATATTTAGATGAATTTAGGAATAGAATTTATAAAGAAACTGGAACACATTTGCTTCAAACATCCTTGATCCACAAAAAGTAAAAAATAATACTAGTTCTAAGCTTGACCTAAATTGTTTAATAGATTTAAATATACCAACAGACTTAAACATTGTAAATTGTATTTCTTTTGCTGTAATATGTAGATCTGATAATCCTTTCTGCAAACCTAACATATGTCTTTAAACATTTATTTTGTATAGTGTATATTTGTAAGTTCAAGGTATGTTTTAAATGTTAAAATTATGAATTTTTCTCGAAAAAAAATATTGTAAAAATAAAAAAATTATATTTAATATTAGCACCTACAGTATTGTAAACAATGCAGTAACGATTGCCGAAGCGAAGGATTTTTATAATTGTAGATCCTGATGAACTTCATTTTATGCTTTTTTACGCTGACAATTTAATTCTTAGTTTTTACAGTAAAAGTTTCTCCATGAACTATTTCAGAGTTTATTTCAAATACAAGTTGGAGAACTTCCTAGATTTTTATATTTTAGGTAATTTAATCATTAAATACGCACCTTTGTTGTACTAAAGGGAATATGCGCCATGTTTTCCTTAATCTATTTATCATTAATAAAGGGAGAGACACACAGGGTGTCTCTGATAAAAGTGTGTTTAGGCTTTAAACATAGTTGTAATGGGTAATGTCTGGTAGGTACAATCTCCACAAATGAGGAGATGGTCGAAAATTCATTTTACTCTAAAAGGCCAAATATTCAAAAGTAGACCAAATATTCTACTACCATGTCTAACCGGTCTCTCCCTTTAAATAACGAGTTTTGGCGAATATCTAATACACATTTTAATTCACTCTTAGAACCATAAGATTTTGGTATAAATTCCAATCATTAAAGAAAAATTAGCTCACTGGAAGACGATATTTGATCTCAACTTTGGTCTTAATGTTGTTTAAAGGACTAAATCCAATGGTGTATTTTTCGACCTACGCTAATCCGCTTTACTTCACTTCTGACCTAAGCCAAATCCGCTATACTACACATCCGACCTATTAGCACGTGGTTTTAAAGCTGGTGATGGACTTGAGGCAGCATCGCCCGGCCCCCTAGCCTGTCCTAGCCGCGGTACTCGGCACCCTATCCCGTCCTAGCCGCAGCGCTCGGCCCATAAATTGTCTTAACCTAACCTAACCCGCAAGTAATACAAAAATAAATAGCTGGCATAGGTCCGA
This sequence comes from Eurytemora carolleeae, assembly GCF_000591075.1. Classification (NCBI taxonomy): domain Eukaryota; kingdom Metazoa; phylum Arthropoda; class Copepoda; order Calanoida; family Temoridae; genus Eurytemora; species Eurytemora carolleeae. The sequence continues at coordinate 115,465 of NW_019396281.1, read as the reverse complement.
TATTGCAGTAGGTCAGAAGTTCAGTAGGGGGGATATTGCGTGTAGACGATGATGTAACATCACCCCTAAATTCTAATAAACAATGGGACAAAGGTCCCTAAAAATCAAGGTTTAGCTCATGAAACGTGTAACCCCCCCTTTTTGTAATTTTTTAACAAATATTTTATGGACTATATGTTTATTTGGAAATAATCATAATGTTTATTGATAAAGTAGAAGATTGCAACTATTTTAATATTATTATTTTAGCTGGAATCATCTGTGTGAACTTTTTGTGTAATGTTCTTCTTATCTGCGCAGCTAACAAGGACTATTCTGGAAGGTTGGAAATATACTTTTATGCAATTAATTTATTTAAATTATTTAAAGTAACACAAACTATTAACTTAAAGGGATTGTAAACAAAATTTTCATTTACCCGCCAAATAAAAGTGTTATATGACTATTTCACATCAGTACAGTACATCAGTACATCAGTACATCAGTATATTGTCGTTTTTATTCTAAGAAAGTATTGAATACAAGTGATGTCATACTTTGCTTCTGAAAAGGTAAAACATAACTACAGGGTTACCCACAAAGGATGAGACTTCAGAGACCATTGTTTGGAATTTGTTTAGTCCATTTTCTTGCATTTAGTGTGCATATATCAAACCAATACTGGATTATTTCTATGCAAAATCATTTTGTAACCCAGCAAAATACTGAAATAATGCAGAAACAAAAAATCATTTGAGAGAAAGGACAACATTTGTGTCGTCTATTGAGTTGGTTATTTCGTTTTTTGCATTATCATCATTTCTGTGTTTTTACAATACAACCATGACAATTTTCACTGTTATATTCGTTTGTGTTTTATTAGATTTTAAAATAAAATAAAACGGAAAACCCAGATTTTTTATTAAAAAAATATTATGCTATGAATTAAAGGGACTGTGAACATGATTACATCTTTAATTGAGCAACAGTGAGAAGGATATCATTGCTTTTCTTTCTAAATTGTACGCGATTATATAAATACATTGATTAAGGAATCTGGATTTACGAAGATGGTGGCTCTCTTTACCGTGGATAGGAATAGATTCTTAGATTAATTATTTTATTAATTAATTTACTAATTCTTAGATCCAAAAATTTTTAATTGTAACATTAATTTAATCTTGGATAAAATCAATATTATGATTATTTATAGGTTATTATTTATAATTATACAGAGTTCAGGGATTTAAATTTTCATTAAAAACTGTTGTACAAGCAACTCAAACGTGTAATCGATTTTTACTCTAAATCTTATAAATTTAGTTTTCTCTGGAAAGCATTTATGGAGCAAGTTTTTAAAACTGATTTTAGAACTGCAAATATGTATATAAATATGAGATCTAAAATCTAGTAATGTACGGATTAAATATAATTGGACTGTTCACGGCTTCTCTACTCTCTTTCTTCCGCCTGGAGGATCTATCTAAAATCTATGGTCTTGTTCCACTTGTTTATGGTAACTAAAGGGAGTGTACGCGAACAATGAAAAAAATTATTGAGAAATCGAGCGACACTAATTTAATTCGTTTTTGTTTTTCATGAAAAACGTCTTTCTTCGAAAACTTCAAATTTGGGCGAAAATCCGATTATTTCCTTAAAGTTTATTGACACACACTGTTTCAAAATAAAATACTTTAATACTTTAAATTTTCAAATGTTAGGAGTGTGTTTGCTAGTCTGCTACATCTACACATTGTTCTTTATAATGGAACAGAAGCATAAAAGAACCGGCATTGCTATCAGACCAATGCAACCTGTACAAATTACATTGTAACCCAACATCTCCAGGGCTCCCTGTTTTAGTTTTGATCTCGACTTTAGCCGAGTAAATGCTGGGATCATCTCCGTGGGTTATGGAACCGGTTTAACCCCGGTGAAAAAAGCTTGTGAATTTAGCTAAAAGACTTCCAGCACAGAGTACGTTTGTTCTCAGCTCTACAATGGTCGACCACTGGCCAGTCTCAAGACAGTGTTCTTCCTAATTTTTATCTACCAGATAAGAATTAACCTTGAAGTATTTTAGCGGCCAAACTATCGTCCCCAAAAGTATGTCTTTAGGACGGACTTTGCAAACAAGAAAATCTTTAAAAAATTTAAATAATTTATTAAATAACCGAAGGAAAAATATACAATAGAGTTTTTCAAACTGTAAAATAAGTTGACAAAAGTGCTATCTCTCAATTGAATGCAAAACTTCGAATTGTAATAACGTTAAAAACTAAACCAAGTTTTACTTTTATTCCCACTCCATGTTAATTGTTATGGTTAAAATAACATTGATTTTGTGAATTATTTAAATTATATAAATTATTATATTTTCTTAATCTTTTCTGCTTTTGTGATATTTTCTAGTTTTTATCAAAAATAAATAAAGATTTCTTTTAAAAGCTTCTGTTTTCAAAATAAACTTTGGAAGTATTTTTTTATGATATGAGTATATCACTCTAGTAATAATTCTCAGCTAAACCATGGAACTAATTATCAGCTAAACCATGCAACTAATAAACAGATGAACCATGGAACTAATTATCAGAAAACCATGTAACTAATAAACAGATAAACCATGGAACTAATTCTCAGCTAAACCATGCAACTAATAAACAGCTAAACCATGTAACTGATAAACAGATGAACCATGGAACTAATTATCAGCTAAACCATGTAACTAATAAACAGATGAACCATGGAACTAATTATCAGCAAAACCATGGAACTAATAAACAGATGAACCATGGAACTAATTATCAGCTAAACCATGTAACTAATAAACAGATGAACCATGGAACTAATTATCAGCAAAACCATGTAACTGATAAACAGATGAACCATGGAACTAATAAACAGATGAACCATGGAACTAATAAACAGATGAACCATGGAACTAATTCTCAGCTAAACTATGGATCTAATAATCAGCTAAACCATGGTACTAATTATCAGCAAAACCATGGAAATACTTATCAGCTAAACCATGGAACTAATTATCAGCTAAACCATGGAAATACTATATCAGCTAAACCATGTAACTAATTATCAGCTAAACCATGGAACTAATTATCAGCTAAACCATGAAACAATTATCAGTTAAACCATGGAACTAATTGTCAGCTAAACCATGGAAATAATTATCAGCTAAACCATGGAACTAATTATCAGCTAAACCATGGAACTAATTATCAGCTAAACCATGTCACTAATTATCAGCTAAACCACGGAAAAAATCATCAGACTAAACCATGGAACTAATTATCAGTTAAACCATGGAACTAATTATTAGCTAAACCATGCAAATACTTATCAGCTAACCATGAAAATAAATACCAGGCTAAGTCATGGAACTAATTTTCAGCTAAACCATGGAACTAATTATCAGCTAAACCATGTAACTAATTCTCAGCTAAATCATGGAACTATTAATAGCTAAATCATGATATTAATAACAGCTAAGTCATGGAACTAATAACAGCTAAGTCATGGAACTACTAATAGCTAAATCATGGAACTAATAATAGCTAAACCATGTTATTAATTATCAGCTAAACCATAGAACTGATCATACTGGATCTTTTTCTCTTTTCCACTTTAGCGCTCTCCATTTGCGGTCTCTAAAATAAAAGATGTTATTTTACCATCCACGATAAAAAAAATTTATTCTTTATAATAAACTGCTACTAGAAAAATACGCTGTATGTATGTAAGTAAATGTTAAATTTTTCAGACGGTTTCTTATTTTTTAGATCGCGTATTTTAATTTTTATTTCAGAAAGTGTCCAATGTTTCTTTAAACCTTTTTAAATACAGGCTTGACTAGATTACGCACTAGTTTATGAATACTAATTAATTTCTGTCAGATTTTACAACAACTATTATGAAAATATAAAAATAAAAATATATTTTTGAATATTTCACTTAAAAGAATTGCTTAATATTAAAAGTGTCAACAACAAGCATTGGCGTCTGTAAATTTTCATGTGCACATCAGTCAACCTCTCACGGTATTTTAAACATAAAATTGTATGTTTAAATGGACAATAAGCGTATTTTCAAGTGCCCCTCTAAGTATGGAAAGATGGCAATGGCAGATTCACAACAGCACCCTTAAATCTACGAAAACGCTTTTAATTATTAAACGCTTTGTTTGCAAGCTTTTATAAGCTTTAAAAATAATATTGGCAGAACATAAACATTATCTTTGGAATATATTCGCTACTGTCAAGGAACACGGATCAGCTGTGTTGAGTTCAAGTGGTTTTCAAAATATTTAAACACAGAGCTCACCTTACTCCAAGGTTTAAAGGGTAACATCGTAAATCAGTCATTGCCCTCTTTTCATGGAAGGTCAATTGAAATTAAGCTTACAGTCCCTTTAACCTTGAATAGAAGAGAAACAAATTCTTCGTAATTTATATTCCCGTCTCCATCATTATCTGCCTCATTTATCAGTTCCTAAAATATAAAGAAGCTTAATGCTTTCGTCATAAACTAGTACTTCATAAATAAAAAAAAATATATGTTTTAAAATTTTTTATCTACCGCTTTTGACCATTATTGCTGACCGATACTTGCCCCCAACAGCGTAATTTAAATTAATCAACTACTTTTTCGGGAATATAAAGATTGTACTTAATTGTTCAAGGTAACTCTTTGTAAAGTAATAATTCTCTGAACTTCCCTGTAAAAAAAGTGATAAATAATTATAATGTCCCAGAAATAATAATTGCCTCTATTATTGGCAGAACCGTTTTTCTGTTCAACCAAACAGAAGCAATCAGGTATTGGAAAAAGGGTAGGTGGTCCCCAAGCACGGATTCGGATGTATGTAAAAAAGACTCGAGACTAAGGAGGTTCTGGCTTTACTTTTGAAATCTCAGTTCTGGTTTACTAAAGTGTTCAGGACTCCAATAAAAACAAAGTTTTGGGATTTTCAGTGGATTTTTAGAAATAATTAATAATTGAAAAAATTAATGTAAATATCTATATAAACAAAACTTCATCAAGAGTTTACTAGCTCCTATATGTGACGTATCTTTTAAATTGATCCTATATAGTTATTTCTAGAAAGAGAAAAAAATCTGATAAAAGTTAAAACTCTTTCAAATTTAAAATATAAACATAAGCAATAAACATTATTCATATTTGATGAATTTCAGACGTTTTTGGCGCATATTCAAGAAAACTTTTACAGTTTGGGATTTTGTATAATGCAGAGCAGTACTTCTTTGAAGAAGAAAAATGGTGACCTACCAAGCCAATTGAAAAGCTAAAACTGATACCAGGAAAAAAGGCATCATAGATACAATACAAAAATATTGGAAGATCTGAGTAGGAGAAAACAAGAAAAAAATGATATACATATTTTTGGAGAAAAAAAATAAGAAATGAAAAATGAATTTTATATAAGTATGGACACAAATATTTTATAATACCATTTTTACTTTTACCGATGGAATTAAATTTTTTTAATAAAACTCTGTACCTTCAATAGTTTTTTTTTTAAATTTATTTACAAATTAAAATTTTTAACCAAATTTTAAGAAGAGCAGTGAGTTTTTTCTCTGACTTGTATCTTCTTTCTAGCTCATCTGTAGTTTTCAGTTTTGCCAGGAATGTCTGACTCAACTGATTGAAGGTTCAGGATCAAACTTAAATATATAGTTCAATATTCTTTGTAACGGAGTTCAAAGTGCATATTTTTAACAAAGAATGTCAGATCATGGTTGGAATCAATTATTTCTGTATATGGGAACTCTGCTGGGTGTTTACATAAACTAAAACTCCTTTTTGTAAAATTCACAAACCAATGTAACAGATTCTTTAAGAATTGATATTTGTGCTTTTATGAATAGTTAAAATATATTTATATGTTTGTATTTTTTGTGAACATCCTGTGAGCACTGTGTATTTTTAAGTATAGACTCAAGGTTAAGGTTACACCTTAAACCTAACGTTGAAATCTTGGAAAGATGATATTATCAGTTGTAGCTAATCTTCGAGCAGCTTCGGAGTTCTAAACCAACTCTGTACCATCAAAAGGGGATTTTATTGATATTCTAAAATCAGAATAGAGTTATCATTTTCGGACCAAGTCCCGAACCAGAAAGTTCGTCTACACCTGCAGCTTCTAGCAGCTCCCTTCAGAAGCAGCCTTCTACGGTTCTGCTCCAGACAGCTCTAAAGGTTCATCTACACCTACAGCTTAAAGCAGTTCCCTACAGAAGCAGCATTCTACGGTTCTGCTCTAGACTGCTCCCTGTTCTGAAGACTCATCAATTCCAGCAGTTGAGAAGCTCCCTAAATCCCCCCACAGAAACTGACTACACAGAAAGTAAAAACGCTCCTACATATTCCGTAACAAGTTTTTACCAATAAACATTTTTCAACCCCCACCATGTATCATTTAGTTAGACCTAAGGTTTAACATCTTACATGTTGGAGAAAAAAATGCATTGCACTAAGAGGAGTTTGAAAATTCTGAGGATATTCATTGTCAGAATTTCGCCTTAATGATGACAAATGGGTAAGAAAGGTTAGAAAGGAGTGGATATTTTCGACTAAAGAATATTGGTTCTTGTAAGTTCATCTTGGACACAGTGCTTCAGAATACAGCCTGGTCTACATCAATCTTTTCCTTGCACCCGACAGAGTATAAACTAGTATCATAGTGCATGGTTCAATCACACCCATCAAGATTCTAATCCAAGGTTTACAAAGTTCCCGTCTCTTTCTAGGGTTTAAAGAGTTCCCGTCTCTATCCAGGGTTTACAGAGTTCCCGTCTCTTTCCAGGGTATACAGAGTTCCCCTCTCTATCCAGGATTTGCCCGTCTCTACCCGTCTCTATATTTTCCTTGCTTCTGGCAAGAGAAAGGGGAAGAGAAGCATAGAGAAACCCCCTCTTCTCTGCAAAATTATTTTCTTTTTTTTCAAAGTAGGGTGTTCTGCCATGTTTTATTCCAAACAGGGTTCTGTTTAGCCACAAGAAACTGGAGAGAGTTGTATAAGAACCTAACTGTTCTGAGCTCCCTTGATGCTTACACATAGAACCAGATTCAACCAAAAGAATTAACGTCTTTCTGACGAGTTTGAATACTTAATAACAGCTAACCAGGCTTGTTATTTAGGAGCATATTTAAAGCTGCCAGTAGCAAAATCTGGATCCAGCTAGGTAAAAAACCTCCCTTCTCCAGGTTAATACAGCGTTAAAAGATTAATGCAGGCCTTCAATGTTTCTTGTCTAGTTCCATTTATTTCTTTTTTTTCTAATTTACCATTTTCTCTCTCTCACCCTGTATCTCTGAGTATTTTTAGAGCGCCGAGCCAGGTGAAGTTGTTGCTTCTCTGAAAGCTAGATTTATACTGCCTTCAACCGTTGTAAATATAAATTTTTTTATTACTTCCCCCACCCCCAAAAAAATGACAAAAATGTGAAATTCATCTGGTTGAAGAAAAAAATGTTCCGTAAAAAGTGTGAAAAGTAAGGTTTTTGGGGTTGAACCAAAAAAGTTTCTTATTCTGAACTGAGTCTTAGAGTCTTAAGGTTGGATCTCAACCACTTCTGCTGAGTTTTTCTCTTTAAAGCATTTATTTATGCTAAATAACTGAAAATTAAAAAGATTTTTAAAAACTAGAAATTAATACGCTCTGCAGTATAATTGAATCCTTCTGCAGTATTTCCTAAAAATCCCTGAATAATGTTGTCTTAAAAATTGATATATTAAATAAATATTTAAGAATTGAATTGATTGCTACTAATTTTCCATTTTATCTGTTGCGTATATAAGGAGAAAATGGTTTAAAACGTTTTATACCTAAGAGTATAGAGCCCATATAAGTCCAAGGAGTTCCACTCAGATCGCAAACAATTTAATTAATCAAAAATGAATCATTTAGCTGTTCTATCCAATAGCCTATACTCTACTATATAATAAACTATATAAATTTTTCGCGAAGACTCCCTTTAAGCTTTATTTATACTTACATCTGTTTCCTCTGTGGAAAGCTTTTCTCCTAACTTCTGGAGAACATCCGCCAAATCTATATATAAATACATATAATATAAATATATGCAAAAGTAAAGGAGTTGAGTCTTTGACACAAACTCTGATTATTAGATATGTAAAACTATGAATTTTATTGCATCAAATTATCTTAGTTTTTCTAGATCTAGATATTTATACATAAATAAATATCTAAATAAATAAATATCTTAAAAAAATTATCTTAGTTTGAAATATCAAAAGTCTACAATTCATCAGGTTCAATAGATATATATAGGCATTAGTAAACTTGATTTTGTGACAAAGACTCAATTCCTTAGTATATATTTTATCTTATATCTATATGTTTTGGCTTTCCTGGGTGTCTGTATGCTGGCTTGTCTGTTTTTTTTTTAATCTAATAAACGAAAAAACAGCTACACCGACTTAAATGGGTTTTGTCAAGATATAAAAGAGTTTGAAATCCGAGATAAGAAAATTTTTTTTTCTAACTTTTCTTGTTTTTTGACAATTTAAGACTATTGATGGTTTAAACCCACCCATGCTTGGAATAAAACCGTGTCCATCCTTGTCAAATACCCTGAATGCTTCTCTAATTTCTTCCTCGAGTTCAGCATCATGAATCTCCCTGAACAATACAGTTATACTTTCTTCCTCTAGTTTAGCATCATGAATCTCCCTGAACAATACAGTTATTCTTTGTTCCTCTAGTTCACCATTTATTTTCCTGGACAATACAGTTATACTTTCTTCCTTTAGTTCAGTATCTTCCTGAACAATACAATTATACTTTCTTTCTCTTGTTCAGCATCTTCCTGAACAATACAGTTATACTTTGTTCCTTTAGTTCAGCATCATGAATCTCCCTGAACAATACAGTTAGACTTTCTTTCATCTAGTTCAGCATCATGAATCTCCCTGAACAATTCAGTTATACTTTGTTTCTTTAGTTCAGCGTCATGAATCTCCCTGAACAATTCAGTTATACTTTCTTCCTCTAGTTCAGCATCATGAATCTCCCTGAACAATACAGTTATACTTTCTCCCTCTAGTTCAGCATCATAAATCTACCTGAACAATACAGTTATATTTTCTTCCATCTAGTTTAGCATCATGAATACCTAAACGAAACAGTTACACTTTTTTCCTCTAGTTCACCATCATTAATCTACCTGATGATTGCCTTAATCATGTGATATAGATAACGATGTAGAATTGTAATTCATCTTTTAACTTTAACTTGTAACATATAAACCTCAAATACATTAGTTAATATAGACGCTAGGCTTTGATGAAAGTGTAGAGTAATTGCGTCCTCGTTGACACATACGGGCTGAGATTTTTTTGCTAACTGTGTTCTTGTCAAAACATATGGGCTGAGATCATATCTCGGTATTTGGTATAGATCGATTAAGAGCTTTTTTGTTAGCTAACTGTGTCCTCGTTGAAACATACGGGCTGAGATCATACCTAAATATTTGGCATAAATCGATTAAGAGCTTGTTTGATAGCTAACTGTGTCCTCGTTGAAACATATGGGCTGAGATCATACCTCAATATTTGGTATAGATCGATTGACAGCTTGTTTGATAGCTAGGCTTGTGACCCTGTGTGACATTAAGTGCTCGATCAATAGCTTGTTTGATAGCTACGCTTGTGTCCCTGTGTGGCATTTAGAGCTTGATTAATAGCTTGTTTGATAGCTACACTTGTGTCCCTTTGTGGTATTTAGAGCCATGAGTAATAGCTTGCTTGATAGCTAGGCTTGTGTCCCTGTGTGGAATTTAGAGCTTGATTATTAGCTTTTTTGATAGCTACGCTTGTGTCCCTGTGTGGCATTTAGAGCTTGATTAATAGCTTGTTTGATAGCTACGCTTGTGTCCCTGTGTGACATTTAGAGCTTGATTAATAGCTTGTTTGATAGCTACGCTTGTGACCCTGTGCGGCATTTAGAGCTCGTTTAATAGCTTGTTTGATAGCTACGCTTGTGTCCCTTTTTGCCATTTAGAGCTCGATTAATAGCTTGTTTGATAGCTACGCTTGTGTCCCTGTGTGCCATTTAGAGCTTGATTAATAGCTTGTTTAATAGCTACGCTTGTGTCCCTGTGCGGCATTTAGAGCTCGTTAAATTGCTTGTTTGATAGCTACGCTTGTGTCCCTTTTTGCCATTTAGAGCTCAATTAATAGCTTGTTTGATGGCTACGCTTGTGTCCCTTTTTGCCATTTAGAGCTTGATTAATAGCTTGTTTGATAGCTACGCTTGTGTCCCTGTGTGCCATTTAGAGCTCGATTAACAGCTAGTGTCCGTATTAGCCCTTATAGCTAACAAGATCGAACCCAATGGTAGTGGCGTTGATAGTTCACAGGATTGTAGCCGTTTGGATAGTGTCCTGGTTGACTTTGATAGCGGAGTAGTTTGTACCTGAATTGATACGTTTCGAGGACTGTTATGGAGTAGGCGTTTACTACATGGGTAGATAGAAGGCCAAAAAGAATGGGTCTAGAATTTACAAATGTGAATCTTAAAAGAGATGGTTTGCCTATTTTAAGATGCACAAAATATTGTTTTGTGAAATCGTGTTACATTCATCAAAAATTGGGATTGTATGTTTATTTTCAACTAATATTTTTCAATATTATTTTTCTCTGATTCACAACAAATCTTCCACTCTCTGAGTTTGGCCCCCTTCTCAAAACATCAATTTTTATAAATATTTGTTTTCATGGCGAAATGAACTAAAATAAACATTTCCTTGTTGCAAGATAAAGATTAATAATTTTGTCTCTTGTGTTTACAATATAAAAGAACAATATATTTAATATTCTCTAGAGTTACACACTTGATACTTCATTAATATATATATATATATATTATATATTATATATTGATAAATATATAATATATTCTACATCTAATATAAATACATGTTTTAAGATATTCAAATTATTACCTAGTCATCAGCCACACAAACTCATTAAAGCTGATACATCCATTCCCATCCTGATCTATCTCATTAATCAGTTCCTAGACATTCATTCATTCTTTCATTCCCATCCTAATCTATCTCATTAATCAGCTACTAAACATTCACTCATTCATTCCCATCCAGATCTAAATCATTAATCAGCTACTAAACATATATTCAATTATTCCATCCTGATCCATCTCATTGATCAGTTCTTACACATTCATTCATTCATTCATTCCCATCCTGATCTATCTCATTGATGAGCTCCTAGACATTCATTTATTCATTCCCACCCTGATCTATCTCATTAATCAGTTCCTATACATGTATTCATTCATCCATCCTCATTCTGATTTATCTCATTAATCAACTCCTAGACATTCATTCCCACCCTGATCTGATCTTTCTCATCAATCAGTTCCTAGACATTTATTATTAATTCATTCATCCTTTCCCATCCTGGTCTATCTTAATCCTTTTTCAAATACAATTTCTAGAAATATCTTAACAAATATCGGAATTGAACAGTACAGGGTTATTACAAAAAGTCTTTATTCTTTCCTTGTTAAGCTTTTTAGTTAAATCTTTTGAAACATCGAAGTCCATGAAGAAACAATTTTAAGACAGAATTAAACCTCAGATCGTTGTATCTAATAAGTTTAAGGTCGTTAGATAAAATATTATTAAGAGATCGACAAATAAAAATAGTTTTTGTTAGTTCTGGAAGTCTTAATTAACTCCATCTCTTAATGAGTTGTTTCAACCCCTGAATATGGAAGAATGAGGAGGGGGGGGGGGGGAAAAAAAAACCTTTAAAATCATAATGTTCAGATTGTAATCTAATACTTTATCTACTATAATTCACACCGCAACCTGTACCATCTCAGGGGTTTTAGTACACAAGGGGTAATCAGATTTGTCCAATTACATCTCGAATTATCGATATATTCTAGTGTACCCAGGATAATCACAGTCTATGCTCTTTGTGCATTCTCTTGTATAATAGAATGATAAACCTGTAGTTCTCCTTCTGTTGGGCTCCAGCCGAAAGTTCTCATCACCTGCAGTACGTATAAATACAAACAATGTGAGATAATAAAAAAGAATTTGATGGCACATTTTAGAACGTTTGATGGTGTATATTTCCACCAAAGAAAATGTGAATTGAAAATTGAAAAAAAATTTGGTTATTGTTATAATCATATTAAATATTAGATCTTTTAATGATTTTTAATGTAATGTTTTATGCATCACTGTGATTTCAAGGTTTCACGCTCTCAAGCAAAAATCGACGAGGAATTTTGCCAATTATCTTTTTCAAAACTAAAGCTTTATATTTTTAAAATGTACATAAAAAGGTCTACAGAAAAGCATAATGTGGCTTTGCAATCAAGAGAAAGTCTAGGGCCAATCATTTATGGCTTGATTGGTCCTCCAACACATGATTATATGGCATATAAAACTTTAAATGTGTACTTGTATTTGTGTTTTTGTAGATAAAATAAATAATAATAATAATAAGAAATATCTTAGTTCTACTGATATATTAGTTTAATGATAGATATTTAATATTTCTAAAAATTTATTTTTTTGTTTTGTTTATTTTCCTGCCCCAGCTCCACTGTTGTAATTGTACCTCCGCCATCCCTGAACAAACAAAAATCGAATGAAATTATTTGAAATTTTAGATTTGTCTTTATTCATAATAAAGATGCACAACAGGACTTATAATGGCATTTTGATTCAGGACAGGACAGAGAAATAAAGGAAAATGTAAAAAAAATTAAAGACAATAATGTTTTCGATTTATTGCTTATTTGCTCACGTGATAAGTTGTGTGCATCATTTTATTCTTAACACTACCGGACTGACTTTAATTGCTATTTTTTTTATGAAAAAGTTTATTATTATTGCGTTAACCAATACTAAAGGAGTTATTACTGCTAATAACTCCTTCAGTATTGATTAACGCAATGGTGAATAATAATAAACTTTTTCATATTTGATTAGGCAAACTAAAAAAAAAATTCAAAAGATTTGACATTAATTTAGTGTTTACAAATAATAAAGGTGTTGATTATGCGGTACCCTATCAAATGTTAGTGATACATCTCTTTGCAATTATCAATATAAACGCAAAGAAAGGAATTGAGTCTTTGTCGCAAACTCAAATTTTCGAATCCCTTTATCTCTGCTACCTGAAGACCTTTCACATTTCAATCTTTGATTATTTGATCTAACAGGATTCATAGTTTGAAGTATCAACGGTCTATGACATTGGGTTGCAAAGGAATAGGAATTGGAAAATCAGAGTTTACAATTAACTGGGTATAAAGTCCTACTAAACATACATTTAAAAATAATAAATAAATGCAGAACTAATTCATAGTATCTTTAAGCGACATTTTCTCGACATTGAAACCATTTTTCTGGCTCAGACCAGTCGAGAGATTAAAATAGAATTTGAAAATGTTTATGGATTGCAATGAGCAAATATATTAGTTTTCCTGTAGTTATCTAATGAATAATTAATACCTCAAGTACATTACCCTCAATACAAATTTGGTTTTACAATTTTTTAAATTAAAAAAAGATTTCGTCTTTTCAACGTTATTGAAATATCCACCCCCCCTTTTCCTTCCAAACTTGCCTAAAAGTTGATATATAAAGTTTTCAAGAGAAACTTTTTATTCTTCTCTCTCAAGTTTAACCCAAGGTTTTATAAAGAATTCGAGTTTAGTTTTTAATCATTAAAAAATATTTCATAGTATAGCTCAGATACTTTGCTTGTCTGGGTGACTGTTTGTTTGCTGTAACCGATAAACGTAAAAACGGCTGAACCGATCGAACCAAAATTATTATAATGTTATAACAATTATATATAATTTTTCAATTCTAGGCACGGTCCTATTATTATTAGAATGTTATAACATTATATATATAATTTTAGGCACGGTCCTATTATTATTAGAATGTTATAACATTCTAATAATAATAGGACCTCTCCTATTATTATTAGAATGTTATAATATTATATATAATTTAGGCACGCTCGTATTATTATTAGAATGTTATAATATTATACATAATTTTTCAATTTTAGGTTTCCTCTACAATGTACTTTTTATGACCGCGAGGTGTTTCTGCTCCAATATTTCAGGCATTTTGCTTGACAAAGACACCAGTGGATAAAAAAATCGTAATCAATAGTACAACGCATAATTATAAAGGTAATCTATATCCCATTTCATTTTACCTTAACAGTCCCTTTAAGCAACACACTCTTTAAATATTTAGCTATTATCTAACTTTACAACTTTTTAACATAAAGTTAGAAGTTGCAATCCTAAATGAAAATGAAAACTTTCTTGTTTGTTTCAGAAAAATTCTTTCCTGTAACTATATATAGAACATTGAACTTGTGAGAATAATAGTAAAAATAAAAACAATAATAATGAAAAAAGATATCTTCGTCTATCTGATGATCTAAAAAGGTTTACATTGTGTTAAAAACTGATTAACTGAATGCGAAATCCATGAATATTTTTCCAATGATCTAATTGTTCTTATAAAAAGTGTTTTTGAAATTAAACAAAACATATTGGACCAAAGCCATATAAGAAAAAACTAAGAAATTTCTTTTGCATCCACTTACGATCATCGCCTCCCCCCCCCCCTCGTTCTGATAAAATGCAAACCTGTCAAAGAATGAGAAAATATCTTTATATTCTGCCAGCTTTTCCTCAGATAAACTCTCCGTGGCCTAAACATTCAAATATATAAAAACATTTTCGTTATTTTTTAACTAATAACTAAACATCTCTTTCTATTTAAAAAAAATCTTTACATCTCTTTTCGTTCTTTTTTAGACCGATAACTTAACATCTCTTTTCATTATTTTTTTAACTAAAAACTCTAAAACATCTCTTTTTGTTATTTTTTAAAAGTTAACATCTCTTTTCGTTCTTTTTTAAGAAACAACTTAACATCTCTTTCTATTTTGTAAACTAATAAAAGAACATCTCTTTCTGTTCTTTTTTCACAAATATATTTTAGGATTTCTTTCTGTGTTTTTTTAAACTAAGGGCTAAAAGATCTTTTTCTTTCTTTTTTAAACTAAGAACTTAATATATCTTTTCGTTTATTTTTAACTAGTAGTTTTGTAGCAAACACCTGCTCCATAATAGTTTTACTTCAGACGAATCTATCCAGGTCTGTTCGTTACCAAGATCCACCAGGACTAACTCTTTGATTCTAAATGCCACACAGGCAATATCTCAACCAGGCTTAACTCCCCGGTCTCAAAGTACACACAGTCCAAAATCTAAACCAGGCTTAACTCCCTAGTTCTAAAATTCATATGCAAATGAAATTGCTTCACAGGCAATTTCTCAACCAGGCTTAACTCACAGGTTCTAAAGGACACACAGTCTTTCTATTTTTCAAGCTATATTCGATCAGAATGCATGCACTTATCAAGGCAAAATCTCCACTCGTATGATTCAACGAGAACCCAAGCTATCTTTCAAGCTATATTCATTTATTCAATCAAATTGCCACTTATCAAGTCATGATTTTCACTCGTATAATTCAACGACAATCACAAGCTATCTTTTAAGCTATATTCGATTCAATGCTAAATCAACTAGCAAAGATCTCCACTCATATAATTCAACGAGATCACAAGCTATCTTTCAAGCTATATTCAATTCAATGCTAAATCAACTAGCAAAGATCTCTGCTCGTAATGTTTCAACGAGAACGCAGACTACTTCTAATACCGTAATCAAAGCAGAGTCTAAATCAATATTCAATAGCTTAGGTTACAACGTTAACAGAAATTGACGTAATTCAATTCCTTCCGTTTTATTGATATCACATGATTAAGACCATCGTATTACGTATTTATCGCACAGTTAAAGTTTGAGGTACATATTTAAAGAATTAAAGAGAATAAATATACCGCAGTTAATCCATTTCTGCCCATATTTTATAGCGTAATTTAAGTATGTCGCATGATTTAAGCTTATCATGTTAAGTATTCAATTGGAAAGCAGTTTCAATTAATAATCTCCATATGTCTAAGTTTAAAACATTAAATCATTTATGACGCACATCGTACTGCAAGTTTACAAACTATCATGTTTACACGCTTTTTGCTACAACATAACATTTCTTTTCGTTCTTTTTTAATTAATAATTTAGAATCTCTTTTGGTGTTTTTTTTTTAAACTAAAAACTTAACATCTCTTTCTATTCTTTTTTTTTAAAACATAACATAACAATATTTTTCAGATTAGAACTCCTAAATTTTGATGATACATATAAACTAGGTGTTCTATCTTTTATGCATAAATACTTTTATGAAAACCTTCCAGCTTACTTCCATGATATGTTTAATTCTTTAGCTGAACAAAATAGAACAAAATTATATAAACTTGAAAGGGTTCTCTTTAAAACTCTAGAATGTTTTCCCTCTGCTATATTTCCAAAAATATGGAATTCGATTGAATTCGAGCTGAAAGAAACTAAATCTGCAAAATCGTTGAAAAGAAATGTCGCCAAGATCTATTTAGATAGTTATGCAAATTATATCTGTAAAAAAACAAACTGTGTATCATGTGGATAAACTTAGTCTTTACTATCTTCATCACCCTGTAGTTCATAAACATGATTTTAATAACTTATGTTACCCTCTAGTCCAACCCTTACGCTGAGTATCCTCCCTTTCCCTTATACTCTCTCACATCCTCCTCACCATTTTCCTGATTTATCATCATTCTTATGTTTAAAATGTACAATGTACATTGTTTTTATCTGCAATTCTCATTCGTTTATAGTGGGCCAACCAATTAAAACAACCTACTCTGGTTAGGCGGGTCCAAACTACATAGTAAATTGTGATTTTTTATTTGTATTATCTCGTGCTTTGTAGTTGAATAAAAAATATGAAATATGAAATATATCTCTTTTAGTTCTTAAAACTAACAACTTCACAATTCTTTCCGTTCTTTTAAACCAACACCTTAACTTTGATGGAATTTTTCCGCTAATGTTCAAAATATTTAGATGGTTAACAGAATTTAGCCCAACCCTGAATTATTAGTTTTGGTAAAACGCCGGGGTTCTGATCAATTGTGGTTATGTAAATTGTTATGGTGCTTAACAAATAACTGCCCTAGTAAGGAATTGAGTCTTTGCCACAAACTCTGATTTTCTAATCACTATATCTTTGGAACCAAATGTTGTAGACCTTAGATATTTCAAACTATGAGTTTTGTTAGATCAAATAATCTGAGTTTGAAATATGAAAGGTTGACATCGAGTTCTAAAGATATTGAGGTTAAAATATTTGATTTTGTTCCAAAGACTCAATTCCTTTGTAACCATTTCAAAAAGATGTCACAGTTATAAACTGTTAAACCTTTTGCAAATTAGCAAAAAGAAAAGATGACAGTAATTATCTCATTTGTTGGTCAATCTTATAATGAAACTTATTCTGTAATTTTCTTCTCGTCTTGTGTTTTATTTGCTTTCATATTGTTCATGATACATAGTTAATGAAGTTAATCAACTTTTAGAATTCTAACAATAGATCTTTTGCAGGAGGCGAATTGCGGAAGAAATGGAAGGGATCTGAATGGGATATTTTCCTCTTATCTATCCACATCCCAGAGGGAAGCGGGATATTTTCCTCCTATCTATCCACCCCAGAGGGATACAAAGGGGGATATTTTCCTCCTATCTATCAACGTCCCAGAGGGATACAAAGCGGGATATTTTCCTCCTATCTATCCACATCCCAGAGGGATACAAAGCGGGATATTTTCCTCTTATCTATCCACATCCCAGAGGGATACGAAGCGGGATATTTTCCTCCTATCTATCCACCCCAGAGAGATACAAAGGGGGATATTTTCCTCTTATCTATCCACATCCCAGAGGGATACAAAGCGGGATATTTTCCTCCTATCTATCCACCCCAGAGGGATACAAAGGGGGATAGTTAAAAAAAACGTGGAGTAACTTCACAGGAAAAGCCAGGTTTCTGGACTCCGGGAAAATTTAGTGTTGTCTGTGCAAAACATTTTGAAAACAAATACGTTTGCGGACGAAAGTTAAGTTATAACGCTGTTCCCAGTCTTCATCTTCCCCACCATCCACATCAACAGGAACAGCTAGATAATGGAGAGGGTGAGTCTTGACTTCTTTACAGGGGCGGATACTGGATTTGGTTAATATTGTTCTAATGAATAATCTAATATAAATGTAATTTCATTCATTCCTATGAAGGCTGGCAGCTTTAAATTCTTAAAGGTCTAGTTGGGGCGACCCGCCCTACCCCCCCCCCCTTAAAAAGGCCTGAAATATGTTAAAAAGAACATTTTGTTGTTTTTGACAAATAAAAACATGTGACAACTGATTTTTAATTTACTTATCAATGACTTTTCCGAAATGTAACTTTTATATACAGTGATAACCAGAAAACAATGAAATAGGAAGACGACATTATATCAGTACTTAAGTGTATTTGATCGCATTACAAAGCAAATAGTTTTACCAGACACTTCAAAAATGACTTTTTTTGTGAAATGGGTCTTTTTACACTGCACAAATGCTGTGTTTCATGGTTAATGATTTTTTTAAAGTTAAACTTGATCCTCAAAATCTTCTTACTATTCCTGAGTTCACTGTATGTTGCTTAACCCTATTCCTGGTGGGGGGGGGGGGGGGGTCCATTAGACCCCCTTTAGTTTTTTCTACGTAACTCAAAAAGTATTGGTCTGAGGCTGTTGAAATTTTTTGACTTTTCCTAAATACCCAAAGCCCTCCCTGCACATAGGAGTTAGCACGATTCTAAACACTTTTAAATTAAAAGATATTGTTGTATTCCTTAAAATATGTTGAATTCTAGCAATTTCCCTTAATGTAGTTTAAATCCATAGTGCACCTATAGAGAGCCCTAAATTATTTGTTTCGTAAACGAATTTTTCCACAGAACAACGGGTGCTTCAATATCTTAATATCATCAGGAGGGTTTCAAATGAAAGTGTTTAAAAAATGTATTTTAATATTTCATTCAAAATTTTAGGCATTCTTCTGAGTCATAAACAGACTTCAACTGTTCCCTCTCGGAGTAATTCGGCTCTCCCTCAGAGAAGTTCTGTTCTACCTCAGGGGAGTTCTGTTCTACCTCAGGGGAGTTCTTTTCTACCTCAGGGGAGTTCTGTTCTCCTACAGAGGAGTTCTGATATACCTCAGAGTAGCTCTTTTGTTCCTGAGCCAGGTATTATTAGAAATTCATTAAAATGTTTGTTGAATAGTAAAAGAATTTTTATCGCCTATTTTTACTCACAATTTTATGATTTTGGGTATTTAAGCGTGCATAAATATATATTGGTATTTTTCTTCTATATTTTTTTAAAAATTAAAATTTGTACTGAATTTTAGACATTTCAATTTTTTTGTTTCAGCCAACAACAAGAGAAAAGTTGAAGAACAGACAACAGAAGAATTTTACACCTCTAGCTTTGAAGAAATTCCAGAAAATGGATTAATTGCTAACGCAATTATCCAGCAATACAAAAAAGAAGAATTAAGTTGTCTAACTACAGAAATGAAAAGTACAGCTTTGAGTTGATGAAATTTTCTCTAACTCTTAAAGGACATTCAAGAAAAGCTTACAACTATGTCAGAGAAACCAATTCTGGAATCAGGCACAAAAATACTAAGCTAATACTGTTTAAAAATGAATAGCTTTCAAATTATCCATTTTAAATAGCTAATGAAATAAATAATTGAACAAATTTTGCTAATTTTTTGCTATTAAAAGTTTGGTTATTTCTTGTAGAAAGGGCTGTGCCCCCCCCCCATCCCTGATATTGCATTTTTAGAAGAAAGGACCATGGAGGTTTAAAGAAACTACGACTTACGAGAGAAAAAAGTTAAAAGTTTTTATAAACAAGGTTTAAAATTTGAATGGACAGGATTGTTGGCCAAGCGCTGTGACCACCTTAATGTGCACATTTTATTTATTAATTACTTAAAATTTGAGGTTACACAGAAAACAAGCATTTACTTATGTGTTTGGCCAAGTACTGTGGTCATCTAAATGTGAAAAAATACATTTCTGTATTTTATTGTAGGTAATTATTTAAGGTTAAACAGTTTGGCCTTGCTCGGGCCCGAAGGGGGGGGGGGGGGGGGGGGCGGAAAAGTTACCCCAATTATTTCCATTTTGTTTTGGTTTTCTTTTTCACATTTTGAAAGGAAGAAAACTATTTGAAACAGTTTTGAAAAAACGTGTTTGATTAATTGAAGTAAAGATAAAAAGATAACAAGAGAAAGTTTGGAAAGTGAATCTTCAAAATCCCCCCCCAAGATTACTGAACATCTGGACATTTATGTATTGTACTGCATCACCCCCACAGTCCAACACTTCCCAAACCAAATGCTGCCACCTGTTATTCTATATTATATACATTCTGAGATTTAATTAGAAAACTAATCTTTTAATTAGACTTTTTTAAGATTGTGACTTTTATAAACATTCAGTAAGTGGTTAAAGAGATTAAGTTAATTCCTTTTGAATGTTCAGACGATTAAACGAATTTAACCGATGTCTGATAAGAATTTCGTCTGCTGGATACATCGACCAATCAGAATCCACACAAATCTGCTCTCGGCCAATAAAAGATCACGAAAATACGAGTCAGCTGGTTTTTACGGGTCAAGATTTAATCGCGTCAATATACCCTGCACTCTCAGCTCAAGAACTATGTCTAGTCGGTCTCTCTTTTTAAAGGTTTACACCAGCAAGTTATATAGTGATTAGAAAATTTGAGCTTATGACAAAGACTATCATGACTTATTTAGATTAAGACAGATAGATAGATAGAAATAATAAATTGAAATGAAGATAAAAAATTGATAGAAAGAGAAATGCATAAAATATATAGATTGATAGAAAGAGAAATGCATAAAATATATAGATTGATAGAAAAAGAAATGCATAAAATATATAGATTGATAGAAAGATAGAAGAATCTTGTTGTGCCGAAAGAAAAGGTTTATTAACTGAGAAAGGTTGAATGAATAAATAATGCCAAGAATCGAAGATGTAAGAAAAGAAGAAGGTAATAAATCTACTTCCTAATCTTTTATTAGATAATGTATCTTTATAAAACTTTCAATATATATCTGATAAAACAGCCCCGTTAATACTGGGTATCAAGGAGTGGACATGCCCGGTCAAGTAAAAGTGGCCATTTGCGAGCTTGACTCCTGCAAGTTCCAAATATATCTTTAGAAAAAATATGGATTTGATAGCTTCGTTTAGATTAAACTATTATGAGAAACCTTTTTCGTTTGAAGTATGAACATTTTGTTCAAATAGACGAACATTTTGTTCAAATAGACAAACTTTTTGTTCGAACAGACGAACATTTTGTTCAAATAGACGAACATTTTGTTCAAATAGACGAACATTTTGTTCAAATAGACGAACATTTTGTTCAAATAGACTAACATTTTGTTCAAATAGAAGAACATTTTTTTCAAATAGACGTGAATGTTCTTCAAATAGACGAACATTTTGTTCAAATAGACGAACATTTTGTTCAAATAGACAACAAAAAAATTTCAAATAGAAGAACATTTTTCAATTAGGATATTGAGGGAAAAATGTTCATGTGTCTGAAATTCTGTTTATAATTTCGATCAAAAGTTCAGGTTTCTTCTACTAATGTTAAAAAGGGAGATCATGCTGTGGAATTGCAAGGATTGTTATTATATGAATAACTTGATTTAGCTGATCAAAAATATTCCAATTGAACACAAACTTATCTGTACATTCACGGAAATCAGAATACACAAACAAAATGAAGTTTTAATTCCAATTTTATTTAAATGAGAAAAATAATGTAGAAGCATTAAAAAACGGAAGAATCTATATATTTATATGTTTATGTAAATATATATAAATACTGATGATTGCATAAAAGCATAAAACAATTTGTTTATGAATAAAATGTTATAAGAAGATTGTTGCGTTTCAACTGATATGTAAATATATATATGTTTATGTAAATATATATAAATACTGATGATTGCATAAAAGCATAAAACAATTTGTTTATGAATAAAATGTTATAAGAAGATTGTTGCGTTTCAACTGATATGTAAATATATATATGTTTATGTAAATATATATATATGGAAATTTTGGTAAATATTCTCAATATAGACAAGACATAGCTATATATTTAATATAAAGTAAACACAAAGGATTTATCGGTTGAGGAAGAACTGGATGAAAGAGACAATCAAGGAAAATTTAAATAAGATATTAATAATAATATTGTGCTATGAACAATTCACCATGACACACTTTAAAGATTTACTTCATATAGGATCCTGCTTATAGTTGGTTATAAAACCTGCAATTGAAGTGTTACACTTACTAGATTTACATAATATAGGAGCCTGTTTATAGTTGTTTATAAACCCTGCAATTGAAGTGTTACACTTGCTTTTACATCATATAGGAGCCTGCTTATAGTTGGTTATAAACCCTACAATTGAAGTGTTACACTTACTATATTTACGTCATATAGTAGCCTGCTTATAGTTGGTTATAAACCCTGCAATTGAAGTGTTACACTTATTATATTTACATCATATAGGATCCTGCTAAAAGTTTGTTATAAACCCTGCAAATGAAGTGTTACTCTTGCTAAATTTACATCATATAGGGTCCTGCTTCTAGTTGGTTATAAAACCTGCAATTGAAGTGTTACACTTACTAGATTTATATCATATAGGGTCCTGGTAATAGTTGTTTATAAACCCTGCAATTGAAGTGTTACACTTACTATATTTACATCATATAGGATCCTGCATTTAGTTGGCTATAAACCCTGCAATTGAAGTGTTACACTTACTATATTTACGTCATATAGTAGCCTGCTTATAGTTGGTTATAAACCCTGCAATTGAAGTGTTACACTTGCTAGATTTACATCATATTGGGTCCTGCTTATAGTTGGTTATAAACCCTGCAATTGAAGTGTTACACTTATTATATTTACATAATATAGGATCCTGCTTATAGTTGGTTATAAACCCTGCAATTGAAGTGTTACACTTATTATATTTACATAATATAGGATCCTGCTAAAAGTTGGTTATAAACCCTGCAATTGAAGTGTTACACTTACTATATTTACATCATATAGGAGCCTGCTTATAGTTGGCTATAAACCCTGCAATTGAAGTGTTACACTTACTAAATTTACAACATACAGTCCCTTTAATGATGGTTCACTTTAAGTCACGTTTACAGTCCCATTAATGATGGTTCACTTAAAACCCTGCAATTGAAGTGTTACACTACACTTACTAGATTTACATAATATAGGAGCCTGCTTTTAGTTGGTTATAAACCCTGCAATTGAAATGTTACACTTGCTAGATTTACATCATATAGGATCCTGCTTATAGTTGGTTATAAAAACCTGCAATTGAAGTGTTACACTTACTAGATTTACAACATACAGTCCCTTTAATGATGGTTCACTTAAATTCACGTTTACAGTCCCTTTAATGATGGTTCACTTAAAACCGTGTTTTCAGTCCCTGTAATGATGGTTCACTTAAAATCATGTTTACAGTCCCTTTAATGATGGGTCACTTAAAATCATGTTTACAGTCCTTTTAAGGATGGTTCACTTAAAACCGTGTTTACAGTCCCATTAATGATGGTTCACTTAAAACCGTGTTTACAGTCCCTTTAATGATGGTTCACTTAAAGTCATGTTTACAGTCCCTTTAATGATAGTTCACTAAAAACCGTGTTTACAGTCCCATTAATGATGGTTCACTTACAGTCACGTTTACTATCCCTTTAATGAAGGTTTACTTAAAACCATGTTCACAGTCCCTTTAATGGTTCACTTACAGTCACGTTTACTATCCCTTTAATGATGGTTTACTTAAAACCATGTTCACAGTCCCTTTAATAATGGTTCACTTAAAACCATGTTCACAGTCCCTTTAATGATGGTATACTTAAAATCGTGTTTACAGTCCCTTAAATGATGGTTCACTTAAAACTATGTTTACAGTCCTTTTAAGGATGGTCCACTTTTAACCATATGTTTACAGTCCCTTTAATGATGGTTCACTTAAAACCATGTTTACTGTCCCTTTAAATAGTTTTTTTATAAATCGCATCTAATCCTTTAATCAAAACTTTAAGTTGATCACGTCATCTGGAAAAACAGTATTTGCACAGGGTTTAAACATATCAAATGGTATGATAATGTAATATTTAAAAAAACAAAAATACACAAATTTAAACAATTAATATAATGGTAGTTCTTTTAAACTTTGTTAAATTGTCAAATGGAAATAAGTAGTTTCTAGATAAAAGTTTTAAAACACAGAAAAATATTTTAAAAGATGATAATTTTACAAACGTATTTAAAACTTCTATCTTTTATCTGTTATTTTTAACCTAGAATACAAATTCAGAGAGTATAAACGGATTTAATCATTTTTTAATATCCGCCTAAAGGTTATGCTAGAGCAAGTTTAGAAGAATAAATCTGAAATTTCTGAAATATCTCTCCACAAATATGGGGTCTGCCAAATATCTCCGTATACTAGGGGTTTGTAATATTTCCGTATACCGGGGGTTTGTAATATCTCCGTATACCAGGGGTTTGTAATATCTCCGTATACCGGGGGTTTGTAATATCTCCGTATACCGGAGGTTTGTAATATCTCCTTATACCGGGGGTTTGTAATATCTCCTTATACCGGGGGTTTGTAATATCTCCGTATACCGGGGGTTTGTAATATCTCCATATACCGGGGTTTGTAATATCTCCATATACCGGGGTTTGTAATATGTCCGTATACCGGAGTTTGTAATATCTCCGTATACCGGGGGTTTGTAATATCTCCGTATACCGGGGTTTGTAATATGTCCGTATACCGGGGTTTGTAATATCTCCGTATACCGGGGTTTGTAATATCTCCGTATACCGGGGATTGTAATATCTCCGTATACCGGGGTTTGTAATATCTCCGTATACCGGGGGTTTGTAATATCTCCATATACCGGGGTTTGTAATATCTCCGTATACCGGGGGTTTGTAATATCTCCATATACCGGGGTTTGTAATATCTCCATATACCGGGGTTTGTAATATGTCCGTATACCGGAGTTTGTAATATCTCCGTATACCGGGGGTTTGTAATATCTCCGTATACCAGGGGTTGTAATATGTCCGTATAGCGGGGTTTGTAATATCTCCGTATACCGGGGTTTGTAATATCTCCGTATACCAGGGTTTGTAATATCTCCGTATACCGGGGTTTGTAATATCTCCGTATACCGGGGTTTGTAATATCTCCGTATACCGGGGGTTTGTAATATCTCAGTATACCGGGGGTCTGCCAAATATCTCCGTATACCGGGGGTCTGCCAAATATCTCCGTATACCGGGGGTCTGCCAAATATCTCCGTATACTGTTTAAAATATCTGCGGAAGTATCCATGTTCTCGGAGCAGCAAGAAATATCTTCGTTACATATTCCATAGGGTAATGCTATGTCACCAGTCGGTTCAGCTGTTTCGACGCTTATTAAACCAATCCAACTATGAATCAGATTGACAAGCCAAATATGCATGTATATTGTATATAAATATGAAAAATAAGTTTATTATTGAAAATGGTAGCAGCGGCCAAATATTTGATTTGTATATTACTAGTACATAATAAACTCCAATAATCTCTTTATGGGGGAGATAATATGCGTTATCACTCGTAATAAATAATACACCTTATATAATCCCTCTTAATTAGGTATCAATTTTAACAACATAAACAGAAGTGATTCTAACACTTTTAGTTTATGGGGTCAACCTTACCAAACATCCTCTAAACCTTGATTGGTAGTGGTCATGACAGGGTTCGAATGCACATTTGGCTGGGGTGTATTTTGACTAATTGGAACTTGGTTAACATTTGATTTAATATTTAGTTCTAACTTCTAAGATAAAGTTAAAAGTCTAAACAAAACTAGTTTTAATGTTGACAGTTTTTTGAATTTATTCGAATCTTTATTTTGAGTGAGAATAGTGCTCACCTCTTTTATTTCTGCTTCTCTGTTTGATTCTTCGTTCATTTTTTCTTAAAAACAATCAAATATTTAGAAAATATCATGCATAAAATACGCGCGTTAAACCGATAGGTTCAATTAAACAATTTCAGCCCATTCGGTCCAGCCGTTTGGCCAGCTATATGTATATAAATACATATGAGTTTTATTGTAGATAATATAGATATATGAGCATATATAAGAAAACAGTTGTTAGGAAGAATGCTTATGAGAAGGGTTTTTGTCAGGATGGATATTTGTAATGTGAATATGAATAATATAGTCAGGAAGGATTAGAAGAATATACTTTCAGGAAGCATGAGTAGAATATTGTCAGGAAGGATGAGTAGAATATTGTCAGGAAGGATGAGAAGAATATACTTTCAGGAAGCATGAGTAGGATATTGTCAGGAAGTATGAGTCGAGTATTGCCAGAAAGGATGAGTAGAATATTGTCAGGAAGGAAGGACGTATATGTATTGTGTATGAGAGTCAGGAAGGAAGGACGTATATGTATTGTGTATGAGAGTCAGGAAGGACAAATATGTATTGTATATGAGAGTTAGGAAGGACGTATACGTATTGTGTATGAGAGTCAATAAGGACGGATATGAACTGTGAATTTAAAGTCAAGAAGGGTTGATATGTATTGTGTATGAGACCCTGAAAAGGAATGAACTATGTCCCGAGGTTCTTTGGTTTCTCCGGACTCTATGATGATATACAACAAATCCATCAGGATTGGAAGAGCAGATCAAAATAGAATGTATCGAATAATCTAATCTTTTCAGAGAAAAGACTGCATTGACGAAAGAATAGACTCCTCATGTGCCAATTATCCTTTTCAGAAGTTTTGTTTGTTAAAACCTATTGATTGTAAACATTTTCTTATTGAATTCATTGTAAAACAAAAACAAAAAAAATTCACGGATTTTATAAAAACAAATTCGTGAATTTTAAAAATTTTCAAAAATCGAATTTTGTTAGAAGCAAATTTTTAAAATTCAATCATTCATTAGCCTTCCTTGGGGCCACGTGAGGTCCCACACAAAATTTGGGCCAAATCGGTTCAGCCGTTAATTGACGTTTATTGGACACAAACAGACGGACAGACACCATGACAAGCAAAGTATATTTATATAATATTGATTTTAATATCCTGGATCTACTAAGTTATCATTATCCTAGATCTCCAATAGATATCATTATCTAGTTTCTTAGGAGATCCAGGATTAAATATCATGGATCTCCTCAGATATTATATTATTATGGATCTTATAAGATATAATTATCATGGATTTCCTCAGATATTATATTATCATGGATCTTATAAGATATTATTATCATGGATCTCCTTAGATATTGTTATCCTGGATCTCTTTAGATTTCCTTCTTACATTTCAACTCTCTACAAAGATAAAAATGCATTTCATTTAGCAGAACGTTTCTAAAGTCGTCTTACCAATTCAATTTCAAAAAATTATGCATGGAGTCGCCACTAGCCAGCTATAATTATAAGCGAGGAAAAAACATGTATCCATTAATGTATTATTCTTTTTAAAATCAAATTTGATGTAGATAAATTCGCTATCTTAATATTTTATAGTAATTAAAATTTGATTTTAGACTTCAGAGACGCGACGGTTAGAGTATTTTAAGTATTTGTTTTTACAAACTTGTTCCTTTTTGCCAAATAATATCGCTAGTTTGTTTATTAAAGGTTCGCCCAGGAAATATTTGAGCTGAGGTCAGAAAAAATCATTTAGCCGACTCATGACCGATTCATGTCTGATCCCGGAAGTCGGAGTTTCGACTTTCTATATTTGTGTCGGATTTGTCAGCTAGATAAACGTCTCTTGTCTTTTCCGACTAAATCCGACTTAAAAGTCGGAAAATAAATTATTCCTGGTAATCATTCATTGTCACTAGCCCTGTATGAATATTAAATAACTATTTTCTTGATTTTTTTTCAGGGGGGTTTAAAGATAATACAAAAAAGATTCAATATTCAGTTTGTTCCTTCACAAGAAGCTAATTTGAAATTCAATTTAAAAATTATTGGGCGGAATTTTCAGCTATTATTAATAACTGTTATTTATAATAATTTCGAGGCAACCGTGTTGCGGATTTTATTGACCCCTGTACACAGATTCAGCTTTTCACCCCTGTACACAGATTCAGCTATTCACCCCTGTACACAGATTCAGCTTTTCACCCCTGTACACAGATTTAGCTATTCATCCCTGTACACAGATTCAGCTATTCACCCCTGTACACAGATTCAGCTATTCACCCCTGTACACAGATTCAGCTATTCATCTTCATCACCAATTTGTTCGGCACTGTAAGAACTAAATACATGATTACCTCCCTCTAACAGTGTCTAGTGTCTACCTAGGCTTATTACTTTTACCATACATATCTACCTAATATATTACCTACCTCTTTACCTAATTATCTACCTAACTATCTACTTAAATGTCTACTTGACTGTCTTCTTGGCTGTCTACTTGACTGTCTACTTGACTGTCTACTTGACTGTCTACTTGACTGTCTACTTGACTGTCTACTTGACTGTCTACTTGACTTTCTACTTGACTGTCTACTTGACTGTCTACTTGACTTTCTACTTGACTGTCTACTTGACTGTCTACTTGACTGTCTACTTGACTGTCTACTTGACTGTCTACTTAATTGTTTATTTGACTGTCTACTTGACTGTCTACTTGACTGTCTACTTGACTGTCTACTTGACTGTCTACTTGACTGTTTACTTGACTGTCTACTTAACTGTCTATTTGACTGTCTACTTAACTGTCTACTTGAATGTCTACTTGACTGTCTACTGAAATAATTTCTTCTTGCATCCCTGGAAAATAAATACCTATTTGAAAACTAGAAAAGCGTTCGTGTTTTTATTTTCTAGCTAGCTTACATGTAACTGTAAGTGAGGATTTATTGTACGTATGTACTAGTACCATGTTCTATGGTAAATGTTTGCTAGTTATCCATAAATCTTTAACCCTAAGCTTAAAGATCAACAGGCTCAAACCAAAATAGATGGTTTAAACAAAACAAATTGGAAACATGAGATTAAACCAGGGGTAAACCATAAGTATTATTATTTGTCTGAAGAGAAAGTTGGATGAATATAGTTTAGGTTCATCATACGTAAACGTGAAACCACAATGTTTATGTGTGTTTATATGGACCATGAACAGTGTACAAATTTAAGGGAGGAATGTGAAATATATATGATGAACTCAAGATAAAACTCAAACTAAACGTCACGATGTTTCTTTAATCGAGGAAAAGAGAAAATTTAATGGAGGAATTTTCTGTAACTTGGAATCAAGATCATGAAGATCAGTCCTTGCAATTGGATACGCATTTTCTTGAATAATATGCAATCTTTGTGTTTATGTTAATCATATTTTCTTTTTATTTGCATCATATTTGTATCATATTTACATCATATTTGTATCATATTTGTATCATATTTGCATCATATTTGTATCATATTTGTTTCATATTTGTATCATATTTGTATCATATAATTTTATCTTTATGTGGATTCATGATTTTCGTCTATTTCTATAAAGGAATTGAGTCTTTGCCACAAACTCTGATTTTCTAATCACAATATCTTTGGAACCAAATGTTGTATACCTTAGATATTTCAAACTATGAATTCTGTTAGATCAAGTAATCTGAGTTTGAAATATCAAAGGTTTACAACATCGATTTCTAAAGATATTGTGGTTTAAAAATTTGATTTTGTTCCAAAGACTCAATTCCTTTATGTATTTGTTATGTGAGATTTTTTGTTATTTTTATTGCATGTTTGATGTGTATTGTTAAATTACTATTTCGTTATGTGTAGCCTGAATTTTTTGTGTTTTATTGTGTTTACTATTTACAGGGGTACCCAGAAAGGATGTGACTTCAGGGACAGCTCTAAGGAATTTATACTAACTGTTTCTTCAATAAAGACTAAATTCAAATTTGAGGCTCGAACATATATGTTGTCTGATTCTATGTATTGTGTTTTGTACTTTTAGCTTTCGTGTCTGTCTGTCCATGTGTCTACTCCTTGTCCCCTGCTATCTGTCGGTGGGTCTACTCCTGGTCCCCTTTCTATCTGCCTGTATGTCTACTCCTGGTACCCTGTCTATCTGTCTGTGTGTCTACTTCTGATCCTCTGTCTATCTGTATATGTGTCTACTCCCGATACCCTGTCTATAATTCTGTGTGTCTACTCCTGGTACCCTGTCTATCTGTCTGTGTGTCTACTCCTGATCCTCTGTCTATCTGTATATGTGTCTACTTCCGATACCATGTCTATAAGTCTGTGTGTCTACTCCTGGTACCCTGTCTATCTGTGTGTATGTCTACTCATGGTCTTCTGTCTATCTGTCTGTATTTCTAGTCCCCTGTCTATTTTTGAATAGGTTTGTCTTGTTTAAGCCTGAAACCTGTATTAGTGTATTGTCTGGTGTATATATATTCAATATATTATGTAAACTTTAGAACTTATTTAACTATTATTTAATAATTATATTAGCATATATGTGCTACCTATTCACACTTCATTATGTCAATATGTTAAAATCTATATAACAGAGCGAGGAAGTTGAATTTGTTTTAGAAATACCGTTAAAAACTTTTTTATTATCGATAATATAAAAAACGAAATCGTCTTTGCATGTCTCATGAATAAATATATTTAAAGGGACTGTAGACGATATTTAAAGTTCGTCTTCATTTATAGACTGGAATTTCCGATTCACAACGTAACCCTTAACAGCTTTATCTCATCAAGAATGACTGAGATATCAATCTTTTTCCTAAAAATTTAATGACATGTCTGCTGAAGAAACCACGGGACAAAAATTATCAGAAGTAAATAATTTCTAAATGTATATATAAAGGTTTACAGCGTCCAATGTGAATCGAACATGTAACGATTCAAGATCACTTGAAATTTCGTCGACAGTCCTTTTAATAGTTTTTCATTAGCATTGTACAGTGTACAGTCCCTTTAATAGTTTTCATTAGCACTGTACAGTGTACAGTCCTTTTAATAGTTTTTCATTAGCATTGTACAGTGTACAGTCCTTTTAATAGATTTCATAAGCACTGTACAGTGTACAGTCCCTTTAATAGTTTTCATTAGCACTGTCACAGTGTACAGTCCTTTTAATAGTTTTTCATAAGCACTGTCACAGTGTACAGTCTCTTAAACAGTTTTCATTAGCACTGGACAGTGTACGGCTTTTAATAGTTTTCATCAGCACTGTACAGTTTACATTCCTTTTAATAGTTTGTCATTCAGAGGCGCAACTAGAGGGGGGGCGGCCGGGCGCGCACCCTCCTAGTTGCGCCTCTGTTGTCATTAGCACTGTACAAACTGTATTTACCCCAAACATTAATTAAATTTAGCGATAAACTTACGGCGATAAACTTATGGGTAAAATCTTTTTAACTAATGTGGATAATCTGACCGCCAGAATATATGGGTAAAATCTTCTTATCTAATGTGGATAATCTAACCGCCAGATAAGGAGAGAATAAGGATATTTTACTCCAGGCATTTAAAAATTTCCGGCAGACATATTTATCAAAAATGTAATTATATGATGTATTTTATATTTTCATGATATTGCAGTTTTTATAAATTATTATGTTGTCAGTTTGTGGTCTTGTTATACTCTTCCTCAACATTCCATCTAGGTTTAACCCTATTCAGATCAACAGGCAGCGGAGTACATTTGAATTTCCGAGCCGGGTCAACCTTTCCGGTCCCAGTTTGTACTGTATCGCCCGGACATCGGATAAATAATGCAGACACTCAATAGGTCTAGCCGGTGCAACAAGGTTGACGCGGTTAGACTTTAGATTGAATTTACTTTGATTTTGCCCTTAGAGTCCAGATAGGGGAGTATGAAAAATATTGACATGTGACATATTAATTTATCCATTTTTCAAGGGCTTTTCTATTAAAGTTTAGGTCTGTAGCTTAATCAATAAAAAACGTTATTTTCTGATTTTTTTATCAACACCGAACTTCCTTCACCCTACCCTATGCATAACATGTTTTTTAACAACTATTAATTGCTTTAAAAGTGAATAAGTTTATTAGTGGATCATTTAAAAAGAAAATACCTTATCGTTAAAATAAGAATGCCTGTTTCAAATATATTTAAATATTATTGTATAAATATACTATAAACTACTATTTAAATAGCCTAAAATGTACATAATTGAAAAACCTTATAAAATGGGTAAAGAAGAATTTTTAGAACCTGGAAAATTAATTTTGAGTTCTCCCGGGATCTTAATTATTGAACTTTGATTTCTGAAAAAAAAAAAATCCTGGCGTTGAACACATGCATATTGCCTCTCAATAATTTGATTTCGTGTAAAGTTGGAGGGGGGGGGGGCAGCAGAATACCCCGATCCCCTCCACAGCCTTTTGAGTTTTTAATTTCTTTGACTATATGATATTATACAAAATATATCTACATATATATATAGGTGAATATACAGCTGAATCACCTGTTGTAATAAAAACCCTAGCAGTTTAGTTTCAACAGTTAAAACTCTATATACTCTACTGTAGGATCACATACATATATATATGCTTTCAGTGAAACCAATTGTTTACATTTAGTTGCACAGCAATCCGATGGATGGAAATATTAAACATATGTGACGATTATTATATTTTCTAATCCAATGATGGTTGAAAAGTTTGTGCTTCTGAAGCGGTTCAGGTAATTTAATATTTTAATGATTTTATACAAAAAAAGTTAAAGATATTCATTCAGTTAACATGCAAAATAAACAGGAAAAGAGTTTTAAGAAATTTCGTTGTTATGATATTCATTATCTTTTGATATAGAATTTAAGCACTTTAAGCTTTGTGGTGGAAACCGCGTACTTTGCGTGCAAAAATAGTAAATGTCAGATTTACACGAAGTTTTCTTTTAATTTTTTACATTCACCTCAGAACCTTACTCAGACACTTTTTGACACCTTCGTTGTTTTAAAAACAGTTGTTATTTTTGCATAAAGTGGAAGATAGAGATCCAAGAGGAAGGTATTAATGAAATTATCTTTTTATAAAGATCGTAAAATCCAAGAATTGTATTTAATTTATTCATAATTCATCTATTTAAAGCCTCACTCTAAACCTCCAGGTCATATCCTTTCTACAGTATCGTTGGAACAAGGAACCCTCCAGGTCATATCCTTTCTATAGTATCATCGAAAAACAACAGCTTTAAAGGCCCTGTTCTTTCCATAGATTCATTGGAACACAATAACCCTTAAGAATCTATCCTTTATATTGTATTATTGGAACACAATAACCCTCCAGGTCCTATCCCTTCTGTAGTATCATTGGAGCACAACAATCCTCCAGGTTCTATCCCTTCTATAATATCATTGGAAAACAACAATCCTCAAGGTCCTATCCCTTCTATAGTATCAATGGAAAATAACAACGCTCCAGATACTATTCTTTCTATAGGTTCATTAGACCACAACAACCCTTTAGGTTCTATCCTTTCTATAGAATCATTGGAACACAAAAATCCTCCAGGTTATATCCCTTCTATAGCATCATTGGAACACAACAACCCTCCAGGTCCTATCCCTTCTATAGTATCATTAGAAAACAACAACCCATCAGTCCTATCCCTTCTATAGTATCATTATAAAACAACAACACATCAGGTCCGATCCTTTCTATAGTATCATTGGAACACAACAACCCTCCAGGTTCTATCCTTTCTATAGTATCATTGGAGCACAACAACCCTCCAGGTCCTATCCCTTCTATAGTATCATTGGAAAACAACAACCCGTCAGGTCCTATCCTTTCTATAGTATCATTAGAACACAAAAACCCTCAAGGTTCCATCCTTTCTATAGAATTATTGGAACACAGCAATCCGCCGGATTCTATCCTTTCTATAGTATGATTGGAACACAACAACCAGATACTATCCTTTCCACAACACCCTTCCTTTCTATCCTTTCATCATATATGGGTCTTATCCTTTCTATGGTGTCCAGAACCTGTCCTTTTTTGATAGAATTCAAAGGAAATCTCATTCATTCTGAAGCAGACAAAGGTTTAAAGGTTACACATGTGATACCTCATATTTTACTCTATGAATGGAGTGTAACTTTTAATCCGACTTATAGTCCCTTTAAACTAAAGTAACTGTATACATACGGTATCATTGGAACCAGCTATCAAACTAAATAAATTACAAAAATCCTTGCACTCTATTGCCTGTCTACTATGCTCATTTTTTACTCATTTTAACTCGTTCTTGTAATACAGAAGTCAATCATGCAATCAGGAAAAGAAGCCTCCAGTTCCACATTCTTTAGCACTAATCAACAACAATATTATCGTGAACAGGTTTTTAAAAGAGTTTTTAAATCCCGATATCCATATCCTGATATTCTGATATCCTGATATCCAGATATCCTGAATTAGGTTCTCTTTTACTCGACTCTACTTAAACATTAGCTCTTCATTCCTTATAAATAGGTACTCTTACTCATCCTATATAGATACACTTACTCAATCCTTTATATAGTAGTTCTTCATTCCAAATAGAATAGGAACTCTTACTCCTCCTGCATATTATATATCTTCATCCCTAATAGATTGGAGCTCTTACTCATCCTGTATACTGTAGCTCTTCATTTCTAATAGATTTGAACTTATACTCATCCTGCATATAATAGCTCTTCATCCGTATTATATAGTAACTCTTACTCATCTTGTAACTCTTCATCCCGGATGCTACTACTATTTAACTGTTTAACTAAGATGCTGCTACAGAGTAGCTGTAAACACAGGTGGTGCTTTGGAGAAGCGGTTTAACCCAAGTGCTGCTACTAAGTAGCTGTATATTATAGGTTCTGCTACTGAGTAGCTGTATAGCATAGGTGCTGCTACTGATTAGCTGTATAATATAGGTGCTGCTACGGAGTAGATGCTTACCCCAGCTACTGCTACTGAGTAGCTGTATATAGGTGCTGCTACTGATAGTTGTATATATGCTGTTACTGAGTAGCTGTATAGCATAGGTGCTGCTACTGAGTAGCTGTATAATATAGGTGCTGCTACTGAGTAGCTGCTAAACCCAGCTGCTGCTACATATTGTATGAATGGTTCCTCTTGCCTGGTGTGTATAGATGACGGTATACAATAAGCCTGTAATCCTGCAAGTATCAACTAAATTAACTATCTAGAGACACACAGCTTAGACGCATTAATGGGATTTTTTTTTGCATTGGTTATACTGAAACAAACTAAGTATGCATGCTACATCTTTATTTTTATTTATATTATATACTCCGGGTTGGTTAGAGCTTCAATGCTTTTATGTTCTGAATCAAGTCATATTATTTATTGAGCTGAGTTGAACTTGAACTGTGTGAGCTCAATGCCAACAGTTTAAAATTGAGCTATGAGTCTATGTGATGTTACAAACATCATTCATAAATATATAAATATACATATAATATATATATATATATATATGTATGTAAATGTATTTACCCTAAAAATTTACCATAAATTAGTTGCTCGTGTAATCTCAAAAAATCCTCCAAAGTTTTGCAAAAGCTTTATTCTTTAAACTAATTTAGAACTCTCTTTAAATTGAATCTTAAATTTTTTTGTATCTTTTATATTTTATTTATAAATATTTGTTAAATCCCTGTAAATTACAATATAAAATCCTTGTGTATAAAAACCTGCCAATTTGTCCAGCCCCTAAATGATCCCAAATTAGTGGGCGGACCGTAAACCCATCGTCTTCGGTCCAAATATCTTCGCTCGATCTTCAGTCATGTACGCTTTTTATTCTCATTATACTTGTTTTCAGGTGGGGCCGGGGGAGTGGGGGCATAGATATTGAAACAATCAGTTTCTTCTCATGCGTCAAATCTGTTTTAAATTGTTTATTCGCCATACGTGCAAATTATTGTGATTGTAATTCAGATCTGTTCAAATAGATAATTATGATAATTACACTGACATTGGTTAGCAACATTACAGCATATGTCATACCTTTCAGTCTCCCAGTTTAAATACAACCCTTCTTCTAAACCTGCCCCCCCCCCCTTCTTATCCTTACGTACAACCCTCTCTCTATATATTAAACACACATTTATGTATACGCTTACACATTGTACAATCTGCAGCAGTCCTTGAAACTATTATCATTTGATTTTAAATCCCATAGTTCTATTCTTGTCTAAAATATACTGCACATTGCGAATAGATAATCTCAATTTTAGATGTGAACAAAGAAGTTAAGAACTGTTTTGTATACAAAACAAATAAAAAATATTATGCAATTTTACCTATACATGAATGTGTTGGAAAAAATTCGATGACTTTAGATTGTAATATCTGGATAATTTGTTTTAAAATAAATAAATTTTTTTACGATCCGAGTTGTATATTGCAACTTGCTGAATTTGCATGGATTCTACGTTCTTCAGTACAAGTCGTTTTTAATAATTTTCTCCTAATAGACGCAACAGATAGCAGTCAGATTAGTAGCGATCAAAAGCTATTATTTTTCGCCGTAAGCCTATAACCCCTTTCATTTTCGCGAACACTCCCTTTAAAATTTAAATTTTTGGTGTAAAATATTATATCGAATTACTATATTTTTATAAATATCATAAGCAAATTTTGCACAACTGGAAAGGAACTGGTCACAAATTATAATGTTCAAATCCTTTTA
The DNA here is from genome assembly GCF_000591075.1 of Eurytemora carolleeae. Classification (NCBI taxonomy): domain Eukaryota; kingdom Metazoa; phylum Arthropoda; class Copepoda; order Calanoida; family Temoridae; genus Eurytemora; species Eurytemora carolleeae. Next base: position 78,507 of record NW_019396281.1, on the reverse strand, counting down.
TCTTTGCAACCTGATGTCGTAGACCTTTGATATTTCAAACATGATCAACTTGTACAAGTTTGAGATATTAACAAACTTGTTCAGTATCAGCCTGCAAATATATAGGGATAAGAAAATTGAAATTTTTGCATTTCCTTAATTTTTGATGATATCAAGCTCTATGCATAAAAAGTATGCAGCACTAGTACAAAGGAATATATATTGCTGTTCACAATTTGTTTTAAAATTCATGTTTTTTTGCTAGCTTGTGAGATCACATTGTCCTTAGTTAATCTTTCATATCTATTTTCCCTTTTCACATACAACAATTTAAAATCACGATAAATAATTTCTAAAAGTAAATGTTCTAGACCCCAAAAATCCTAACAAAAGCTATTTCCAACCAGATGTAAATAATGCATATATATATATACTCCAAAATATGTCAAATTTTCTTTTCAGATATTTCAAAGCATCAGTTGTATTCGTTGTATGGAAATTAGATAATTGGATATATCATTATCCATCCATACGGTTTACTTCATGCTAAAATTAGACTAGGGAATGCCGAGATGGATGGGGGGGGGGGGGGGGGTATTTGTGCACACGTACTTAACCCGTCTCCGCGCGTCTTTGCCCGCCACTAAGTTACTCTTCAGTTGGCTGTTGAGCGCAGTGGGAGGTGCGCGCGTTACACGGCTTCTTAGCGAGCTATCTCGGTGCACGCACGAAAGGTCGGTCAATGAGCATGTCAACACTGTCATCAATCTTTTCATTTAGTTTTTAAATCTTAAATCTTTCTTTGAAGGATCGTTAAAAAATGCTGTTGCCTTTTGGTCAATTTGCAACAGATCATCTTTAATTGCTTCAATTCCAGAAAAAATTAAAAATGCATAACTAGCATATTTATCTAATTGTCATTTTTTCTGCACTTTTCAATTACCCATTGTAAGTTTTTCAATAAGTAAAATCTTTGGTTTAATTTGATCATTGAAATATTTTTATTTTATTGAAAATTTAAATTATTTGGTAAAAATAATTGAGAATTGAATTGAATGACGGATTAATCTTTTTTTAGTGACACAACAATAAATTAACCTCACGGAACATTATTTCAGGTTTTAATTATAAGATGGAGGCAGATGTACAATCTGATGTACATAAAAATCTAGGAAATGTGAACCAGGAAATTCACCAAATCTCGGAGAGTTTTCAACACAGTGAAATCAGTGATTGTAAAGTTTTGAGTTCAAGTATTAAACTAGTGACAGAAAATAAAGAATTTTCAAAAGACAACGCCAACGACTATCCTTCGAACAAAGATGCTAAGGACGGGGACGGTGACGTCCTGAACGACAAATCTGATTTGTCTAGTCCTCATGTCGTTGTCAAGGTTCCAGATAGAACAGGGAAGTCATCTCAACAAATATTTGATTATATTGGTGTGTGTGTGTGCGTGTATCGTGCTTGATGGGGATGTCCAGAGAATTTATATAGATTTCAGGGGAAACAAATTCAGTTCTATATATATTGTAGAGCTGGGCACGTTCTCTCTTTTTTTTAAGCCTTTCGTCAATGGTTAGTTAAAACCGTTTTCAAATAGCCTTTTGCTTGTTTTCTAAAAATGGAACGTTCGTTTCGTTAAAGGTATTTTCAGTTATTTTTAAAAGCTACCGTTCGTTTAAGATCTCAAAATTATTAACGGCGTTATCGACAGATATTTCAGAAATCTTTAACGATGACAGTCGTTTACGAGCCGTTATTCATGTAAAAATACCTGGAAAATTAAAAAACATCAAAACACGCAATGCGATAAAAAAGCGCTTTTGATCGCTACTAATCTTACTTCTATCTGTTGCGTTTATAAGGAGAAAATTGTTAAAAATTCGTAAATAGTTGATATTTCATAATATTTTGTATTTTTCATGATCTGAGAGTTACTTTTGAAAACATTTATTCCTGTTTCGAGGATTTTTGATAATGCAGACGAAATTTTCATATTTTCCAGGAATGTTTAAAAATCCAGCGCCAGCGAAAATTAATAAAAAAAAAATCAAAAATATTATGAAATATATAAGAATGCGTCGAAAAATAATCGATGACTACTGTTTGTAATATCTGAATGATTTGTTTTGGAATTAAATTGATTTGTTTACGATCCGAGTTGAATGTTGCATCTTTCCGAATGTGTATGGACGCTATGTTCTTCGGTATGAGTCGAAGGAACGAAAGCTTTCTAAAACGGCCATTTTCGAACTCTTCAGTTAATTATGAAAAACCTCCGTTTTGTGAACAGAACTTTGCCCAGACCTAACAGGGGGTGGGGTGGGGGGTAGGTGGAGCTACGGTTTTGTAACATTAGTCTAGGCCTTTTACGATTTATCTTTTATATTGCAATATTTATATCCATATTAGATCATCATTTATTTAACAAATTATGATTTTAAGCAGCACGAGTTTCATTATTGATTAAGGATGTTCATAAGAGAATATTACAAGACAAAAAACTTAAAGTGACTGTAAACTTAATTTTGAATAAGATGAGTAACATCAACGACTAAGTTCTTCAAATCCTTATCGAAAGCCACACATTTTTTGCTAAGTTTTGTTTAAGCTAAATATCAAAGATTTAAAGGTTGCAGAGATATAAGGGAGCTTGAGTCAAAGATTCAATTTCTTTTAAGTATCAATGGTATACACTATCAGTTTGCAAAGATACAGTGATTACAACATTTGAGTTTAAACAGCGATTCCGATTGATTGATTTTTTTGATTGATAATTATTTGAGATTTTTATATCAAAAGTGGATATGTGGAATCGGAATCACTTTCAATTACGTCATAATAACAACATTACATTCTATTAGAAAAATATAACTGATTTTATTTTTGCTATGCATAGAATGGTCTTTAAGTTCACAAAGGGCAATTTGAAGACTTCGGGTTCGTTTTTTCTTTAAATTTTCTCGGAGGATACCATTTTCACATAGTTTTAGAAAACAGAACATAATTTTGAAATGTTGGAATCTTCGCAAGTTTACAACTTTTAAAATTCTGAAAACCAAAAGAAAGCAAGTCAATGCCAACCACTACTTGCAAATGGTTTTTACTGGGAAAACGCTCCATCACAAACAAAAAACAAACATTTTTAAATTTTTCGATATAAATCTAAAAATTTATTTGAATAATGAGAGAGGGGTATATTAGTGCATATCTTAGAAATGAATAAGAAATGTATGATATTGAACCAAATATGCATATTTTAGATCATCTCTATCTCTTCATTCAGAATTATGAGTAGATTAAACATGATTTGTATTAAATATACAAACAGATATATTTCATAATGATATGGTGGATGCGAGCTAAACTTAAGGTAGATATTAACTAAGGAGTAAGGATGCTATTCCAAGTTTACAGGGTGTATCTGAAAAACTAAATTGGTGATAAAAGCCAAGATTTTTGGCCAATGTTTTCCACGCTTTGCATTACTTATTTAACACCATCTGAAACAAGTTGTTCTAGTTTTAGATTTTGCTCTAGTGCTTCATGCATATTTTCCCTCAATATTTCAATATTTTTTAGAAACATCCTGTAGGGTTTTCAAAACAATTTAGGATCCATTAAACATCGGATAATTTAATAATTCACTGCCTGCTGCTGATTATACCCATCACACCTCACACCAAAATGATAAATTATAATTGAGGATTTGATTCTGTATTTATTATATTATTTTGGTTTTACACAAGTTAAACTAAATGGTTTCTGGTCCTACGGTATGATTTATAAAATAATAGTTAGCTCAGTAGGATTGTCAAAGAATATTAACGAATAAAATTATTAACATTTATAAACTTTTTTGTCTTCTTTAGAAGAAAGGAATTGAGTCTTTGTAACAAACTCTGATTTTCTGATACCTATATTTTTTCCACCTGATGCTGTAAACCTTTGATATTTCAAACTTAGATTTTTCATCTAACAGAATTTATAGTTTGAAATATCTAAGGCCTACGGCATTGGATTACAAAGATATAGAGATTAGAAAATCATAGTTTGTGACAAAGACTCAATTCCTTTAGAGAAATTATTTAAGAAAACATCAGCAATTATTAATTCTAAAGAAACCGAAGGAACTGTTAGAATAATGCTTTAATATTAACCCCACTGCTGGAGACCGTCTTCAAGTACCTTGATAATAAATTCAAGTTGGGACAGTATCCTGTCTTGCAAAATTCTGCAAATCAGATTTTCATTGATCTGGTGGAAAGCATATTTTTTTGACAACAAATTATGCTTTGAAAAATAGATTGCATCTTTAAAAATTCAAGGTTTTAGTTTTAAGAATTTATTCTTGTAGATTAGAAATATAAGATATACAAGGTTACCCACAAAGAATGAGACTGTTTTTTAACAATGTTTTTACAATTCATTTTTTATATTTTTGTAAAATAAAATGGTTCGAGGCATAGTTAATAATTTCAAATGTTCATATTTTTTCTCCTTTATCCATCTGCACGTCTGCAGTTTCTCTTTTTCTTGCCTCCCTTTGCCCGTCCAGAGCTCTGCAATCCTAGGCTGTAAATACGACCTGAAACTCTTAAAAAACAACGATCCACAGGTTAAATTAAATTTTCTGCCATGACTATAGTCTTATTCTGACTTATTAAAAGATTGAAAAAAGAGAGAAACAAGTTTATGGTTGCAAGGAATCATGAATATAAGAAAAAACAGACATTATAATTCCTGTATACAAAGTCTTCTTTGAAGTTTCATCCCGTAGTATCTACACAAAAAATGGAGGTAATTCTTTGTACAATGAATCAACAACGATCCTGCAATTCAAATGAAATGTGATTCAATCCTGCGTAATAAAGTAATAAATCTTTTAATAGGTTTAAAACCAATAGAATAATTAAACCTGTAAGCATAGTTTCAAGTTTCAATGAGTGTAATTTTATGCTTCCTAAATCACTGGCTGTAAATAAGGATATTTGTATGATGATTTGTGTTTGTGAAGATTCTTAAATTACAAAATTTACGAGATACTGACTTCAGATGAAATGAGTAGTGATTGTTGTAAAGAAACAAATGAAGAGGACCAGATAATTGAACAAGAAAATAGTGAAATGGAGCTGATCAGTGACCAAACTGTTGTTTTTAAAACCATCATGAAAATAAGAGAAAAGGACGAAGGAGAAGATAATGAGATGAATACTGTCTGCAAGGTTGGAGATAGAAATAAGAAAAACATGAAGACGAATGATTTTAAAAGCAAATTAGATTTTGGTGACACAGATATTTATACATTCATGGACAATGGGAAGAATAATAAAGAAAAAACGGAGAAAGAAATGTATAAGGAGGAGAAGGAGGAGGATACTAATGAGGAGGAAGATGAGGAGGAGGATAAAGAAGATGATACAAATACTGATAATGATTGTAGACTAGAAAGAGCCCCTGAGAAGCATGTACAGATTCATGAGAATATTGAGATTCATGAAGCATCTGATACAAACAGTGAAGGAGAAAAATCAGCTGATCGGCCATATAAACATAGACATATCAGGTTAGTGGATCAAGAATACAGAACATAAACATAGATATTAGACATATCAGGTTAGTGGATCAAGAATACAGAACATAAACATAAACATATCAGGTTAGTGTATCAAGAATACAGAACATAAACAGAGACATATCAGGTTAGTGGATAAAGAATACAGAACATAGACATAGACATATCAGGTTAATGGATCAAGAATAAAGAACATATTCATAGACATACCATGTTAATGGATCGAGAATACAGAACATAAACACAGACATATCAGGTTAATGGATCAAGAATACAGAACATAAACATATACATACCATGTTAATGGATCAAGAATACAGAACATAAACACAGACATATCAGGTTAATGGATCAAGAATACAGAACATAAACATAGACATATCACGTTAGTGGATCAAGAATACAGAACATAAACATAGACATATTAGGTTAATGGATCAAGAATACAGAACATAAACACAGACACATCAGGATAATCGATCAAGAATACAGAACATAAACATAGACGTATCAGGTTAGTGGATCAAGAATACAGAACATAAACACAGACATATCAGGTTAGTGGATCAAGAATACAGAACATAAACATAGACATATCAGGTTAGTGGATCAAGAATACAGAACATAAACACAGACATATCAGGTTAGTGGATCAGGAATCCATTACATAAACATAGACATACCAGGTTAGTGGATCAAGAATACAGAATAATTATTTTATGTTTAAAATAATAAAACCTAATCAAGTTTTTTTTTTATTTCAGGAAAGAAGGGTTTTCGGGGAGAAAAGAAATTGTAGGTAAATATTTTTTCAATATTCCATCAACCCAATTTGATTTACACGCCATCTTTGTCTGTGTTTATTTGGTTTAGTTTAGTATTTTGAAGACTATAGCTCGGAGCTGTTGAACCAATATTAAAGTGTTTTACTTGTAAACCTGAGCACGATGTTTAGATGATCCGTCCTGAGTTAATAGGATATATTAGTATACAACTAATTAATATATTGACAGATCCTTAACTTAGAAGATAGACACACTCTTTTTAGTTTTATTAAAACATGAAAAATACATTATTGCAATAGTATTATATTTTAATAGCGCATACCTTTTAAAATGTCACTGTTTAAAAACTCAAGAAAAAATAAATTTTTTCCCCTCTTTTATGGTTGAAAAAGAGCTTATCATACCGCTTGTAAAAGTAAAGAAAGCGTTTAATTGATCATGCCATTCCATTAGGAAAGGCAATAGCTAGATTCGTTTAAAATAAACTTTTAATCTGTTTAGACTTTTAAAAGATTTTACGACATTATGAGAAGGTTCCAACATTTTAGAAACTTGATTTTGTAGAAGTTTTCTTTTGTCAAACAGGCAAATTTTTCATCCTAGAAGAAAATATAAGGCAAAAACGATCGTTTTTAAACGGATCGTTTTTGTGTTTTTTTTAATTAAGGATAGTTTTTGGTTCGTTTTTGCCTTATATGTTTTCAGGATAACAAATTTGCATGTTTGATGAAAGCAAACTTCTAAAGATTACAATTCTCTTCTCAGATTGAAGTAAAACCTTTAAAAAGTTTAAAAATATTAAAAGTTTCTGTAAGACGAATCTAGCCAAACCATGTTGCTTTAATGGTTTTATTAGATCTTTATCTTTACAAATGGTCTAAACATTTATATCCAAGTTTATTGCCAGGTTTAATTATGCATGTGCAATAATTGAGATATAAAATACTTTTGCGAGAAACTTTTTTGCACCTGCTTCATTGTGCAGAAATATTTTCAATTTGCTATTCTTATTCTTATTAAATTTTGTCCAAATAAAAAAATATTTCTATCTTCAATAAAAAATCTTAGGCCAAATACAATGTCTAATTTATATAATGTAATAATTTCTAACTGGTTGCGAATGTTCTACGTAATATAATTTTAAGTCGATATGTCTTTTAATGCATCTTTTGTTTGAAGGTATGATTTTTGCGTTTAAAGTAAAAAAGCGTACTGCAGTTTCTGGGAAGAACGTAAACTCCCTTAGGGCTGCTGTAAAAAGCGTACTCTGGGAAGAACGTAAATTCCCTTAGGGCTGCTGTAAAAAAGCGTATTGCAGTTTCTAGGAAGAACGTAAACTCCATCAGGGCTGCTTTAAAAAAAGGTTCCCGATGAATCTTCTCTGGAAAGGCCTGAAGTTAGATAATCAAATAGTTATTATATTTCTACTAAATTCTGAGGTTTAATCGCTTTTTATCGTTGTTCACCTTTTACGGTTACTCGAAGAACTCAGGCTTAAGAAATTATGGAGTGAAGTATATAGACGGAAGTTCAGGGAGCGGGAGGACAGACGAGGTTAACTTTTTTAATTAAGGAAAAATGAAGGTGGTTTTAAATAAGTTCTCTGGCCTCCATGTAGTCAAAATATCATCTTAAAGATGTTTATGTTTTTTATTCCGTATCCTTCAAACTTAAGTTTTTAACTAGAGATACTTTTAATCTTTAAACAAAAGAATCAATGAAAAATCTAAAGAAGTGAAATGATAACAGAGATCTAATCGTTAATTGTTAATTGTCAATAGAAATTTTCGCCGTTAAGTAGTTTCTCTGAAATAAAACCCAAATTTTGAGTTTGCGTGCTATTTTATGTAGTATTAGGATTAGATTTAGAACCTTGTGTATACAAGTTTTAGATTAGATGACTTTAATAAATGCTTTATAAAAGGGAACATATAAAAGTTAAGGATTAAGAATTTGAATTATAGATAGCAATAGATCTAAAACAAATAGAATAGATCTAAAACAAATAGAATAGATCTAAAACAAATAGAATAGATCTAAAACTTTCTTTTTTGAAAAGCCTACAAAAAAAGGATACAATGTTTGTATACATGTTTGTATATTGCATAATGCGTAAGATTTTGATAAAGAGTTTTTTCTTTCTTATCTAATCTTCTGATAATAAAGTATTCTATTAAAATACCAATTAAACACATGCTGACATATAATCAACTTAATTACACATTAAATTACGCGCACAAGCATGCTTCATAAAAAAGCAAATATTTTTGCATTGCGAAGAAATAACGACGGGGTTGAAACTTTTAAAGCTAGTGGTTTATAATGGAAAAGAGTACTTTTGGATTACATCATACTTGTCATTAAAAAAAAATATCTTTTATGCATCACGTAATTCACTTTTATAACAATGTCCAGCACTTTTTTACAACTTTTTGACAAATAAAAAATAGATTTGGCTTATAAGTAATAAGTTTTACATAGTAAATTGAATTATTAATTTACATAAAGCTAATTTTTATGGATTATGAATTAAATACCAAGCTCATCCAATAAAATAATCTTATTTTTCTCTCGGAGAAAAACACACAAGATACTCAAGATTGTTGCAACCCTAGTATATAGATCAGCTGTCGTCATATAATATTTGAAAGTTTTCAATTTCTCAGTTTTTATGTGTACATTTTTTATTCCAAAAATAAGATATTGTTAATCGAACTATCCTGTAATCTCAATACAGGGGATATTAGTTCCAAAACTAACACTTGGCCCATTTCTAATACTGAGTGTTAGAAATGGGCCAAGTGTTAGTCTTGGAACTAATATCCCCTGCAATAAAGTTTATAAGAAAAAGGTCGTCATTAAATATGCATTCTAGTGGATCGTCTTTATACTCTGTGTATTCCAGGAATCCTGAAACCTGGCCCAACCCCTGGTAAACAGCTCCGTAGCTTCCCTTCACTACCAGATATATTCCTCCAGGAACTAGGGTTATCACAGAATGGAGGAATCAGGTAAATAGTTATGACTAAAGGGAATGTTTGTGAAAATTATGGTTAATATGCTATTTATATGCAATCAGCTTTTTTGCTTTTCAGAATCTTCACACAATTTTTAGTTATTGTCACAAACTTGGATTGTCTTATCCCTATGTCTTTGCAACCAAATGTCGTAAATCCTAAATATTGTAAACTATGAATTCCGTTAGAAAAATTAATTTAAGTTTAAGAGATATAGGGGTTGGAACGTTTTCCAACTCCTATATCTCTGTTTGCTTTCGATGAACTTTGTAAAAATTTTACTCTAACAAAATATGTAACAACGCTAAAACAAAACCGAAAAGGAAAAAAGTTTTTTTAACCTTTAAAATCAACAATTTTGATTTATTTGAAATTGTTAAAATTTTTCTATTTTGGGGAGTCAAACCTTCCAAAAAACTGCTATTATTAATTTGATATGTTTGAACCTGCAAACTTCAAACTTTTTTATACATCATCATGTTAAGGACCACTGCACTAGAAAGCAAACCTTTAAAAAGTTTTTAAAAAAAGTTTAAAATTAAAAAGTATATCTAATCAAGTTTATATATTTCAGTATGGATCAACTATCTGAACAAGATATAGAGGTTGGTCATATTAAATTTATCATTTCAACACTAGTTAAACCCCTAAAAAGTAAAGTTTACAAACGAAGAACTGTAAAGTTTGCCAGAAATATGTGATTTTAAAATATCTTAGATCACGATTCCTCTGGATTCCAATATGTTAAACAAATTCTTAACCACGACATGTCCCCACGTCACACAGTGCAGTATATTGTATATCTGTCAAAGATCAACATTGTCTAATGTCTTCACAATCAAGTTTTATCCGGTATAAAAAAACCTAAACTGCATTCTAAAGTCAGGATAGATTCTAGGATATGAGGTTGTAATTGACATGTATTTTATCCGCAGCGCATGTAATTGTAATCAACAATTTATTTTATATATTAAAACTTAGGATATCTCCGACATCCGTGATAGTTATAGGTTTTAATCTTGGTTATCGAACATACACTGCTAAAACTGGAGAGTATTCATTACCTACAAAAGTAAAACTGACGGTACAACCTAACTTTGCAATTATTCAACAAATAAATTTGGTAAAAACATATTTTTTAGAGTAAGTTCTGTTCTCTGTCCCTTGCCTTCAAAACGGACCGAGTAACCCTGTCTGACCGGCTAGACTTACAGCTCAGGTTAATTTTATTCATGTTTATAAGAAATATTTTTTTTGATCTGACGTAGGTACTTTTGTAGTGTTAATCCCTTCAGAAATAATCTAATCGGGGAAATGAGTGTCAGTTGTTTTTGTCGGTTTCAGCGATTAGTCGGAAATAAAACAAACTTTGCTGTTATGCATAATTGAGTTGAGACAATACAAAAATTCCGACCTATCAAAGAATAGATAACTTCTAATTATTGCAGCTATCCCATATATTTACTTTCAATTCTATTTTTAAAACCTTTATACATTGTACATTAGATGCATAACATCTTTAGTGACCAAAGCTGTTTTAAATTAGGTAAAACCAGCAATCAATAAAAACATTTGACTTTGAGTAAAGGCATTAATTTCAAGCTAAAACTTTCCAAAAATGCGCCAAAACTACAAAAAGAATGGGAACATATTTCCTTTCCAATAGTTCCATGTTTACTCGAAATAATACAACCATTAACATTCGCTCTATGCTTGTCAAATTTAGTGTTTTGCGTGCATAACTAGAACAGTTTATCTATAAACGTTAACGTATATGTCTATTCAATTCTGCAATTTGAAAGTTGAATGTTTTGGTCTGTATATATCTATGTCTGTTTTGTGTTATCTACCCGACTATCTGTATACCTGAGTCTTTATCTTCCATATATGAATATCCAGCCTATTGTTGAAGTGTCGTGTTGTATGTATATATATTTATTTAATCTTACTTCTCTCTCTTCCTACCTTGATAACTCTCTAACAATCTGCATAGATCTTAATTTTTTTTATTCTTCAGAAGACTGTTCATTCAAACATGTCACACTTTATTAGATCAAAGAGAAAGATAAAAATACGAATAAAATTATTCAGTTTCAGGGGAATAAAGTTTAATTAAACGAAATGGTTTAAGAAAGAGGAAATTTATTATCTTTAAAAGGAATTGAATTTTTGCCACAAACTAAAATCTTCTGATTCCAATATCTTTGAAATCTTAAGGTGCAAACCTTTCATATTTCAAACTTAGACTATTTTATCTATAAGTATTAATATTTTGAAATATCTAAGGTCTACGACATTGGGTTACAAAGATATAGAGATTAGAAAATCAGAGTTTGTGGCAAAAAATCAACTCCTTTACGCTTTTGTTCTTATTTGTCCCCTTTTGCATTTTTATGATCAATTTTCTCAAGGGAATTCATAAAAAAAATGGCTGAATGGGGAACAAAGACCTAATTTCATAAAATTAAAATCCCAAGAATGAATGTGACTTAAATAAAGTTTTGTATTATTTAGAATTCCTGGGACTTAATTTTCATCTTTTTAAGTTATTCTATTTTTTGCCATATTCGGTTTCTATTTATCAGGCAAAGAGATATAGCTGAAAGGAATGTGTCGGATGAGATGAGACAACTCAAAACCACGATTAAGGTATTTTTTATTTTTAACTTCAAATCACCCTTCTTGCAAAGAAGGCAATTGCCCGATTTAGAATCCTATCATTAAAAACTTTGTCGGATCGAGTATAAATTAGATATCAATGTTAATAATTTGGAAACCTTTTTCATTTTTTCTTTACGAAAGATAGCCGCGCATTTCTACTGCACCCCGGACAAGCAATCGGTTTTTTCTATTTGAAATCAAACGTGTTTTGGTCTATAATTAAACAATCTTTTAACTTACGGATTTGTTTTCTTTACTTTTTTTATTCAACACGTATATGCCGACAAAAAAAAACATTTAAGAAAAACGACAAAAAAATAAGTTTATTGGTTCAAATTGTGATCGGAAGTCACAGTTTTCTGGAATATTGATGGAACCGTCAAATCTACGTGACTGCAGGGAAACTTATGGGAAAACGACAATATCTCACACATTATTGATCAAATTATAGTTTCAAGGGTACCGTTCAGAATCAGCATTGTCATCTTTTTATGAAGGCTCACTAAAAATTACACGAACAGTCCCTTTAAGTAGCTTTGTTTTCAGAAGTAAGGGACTGTTTACTGAACAGGATTTGTTTAGAAAGTGCATGGATAAAAAATAAGAACTCGATTAACTTGTTGGAATCGAAAAGCTTCTAAGTTTAGATTTAAATAATGAAATAACGAGTAGTTTTTTTTTTCACAAAATTTGGCGCAAACTGAACTCATTTATCTTTCTCGTGGATAATTTTAAACTCTTGGAAGCCCAGTCCCTCAAATTAGAATTAGATTGTCTGTCTTACTTTGAAACCAGCAATTGAAGCATAATTTCAAATTTTAAACCATTTAAGACTTGATGAGCCCACTCCTTTATTCTATAGTCCTTATTAAATGAGTGTGTCTGTACCATAAATGAGTAGCTGGGGAGTAGCTTGGTTGAATTAAATGTATAAAGACTCGGTATAGTCAATATGACAGGAGCATTCTTAGAACCTTCTTAGATTTAGATCAGTTTGCAAACATACACACACTACGAGAGACATACACAAACACCACACTATCCTGCACCCAACCCAGGACTATCCCATACAAAACATGCTCACTCATTTAAATAAAATTTATATATTCCAGCAAATTCTAATGATTTTTTTCTTCTGATGTTTTGATTGGTAATTGATTTCTATTTTTTAGTCCAATAAAATTCAGAAAATATCTAGTTCAGTGAATTTCTTTTTTTAAACAAATCAATAGATTTTTTGTTTTGGTTATATTTTTAAAAATACCCTCGTAACCCTTGAAGGGACTGTAAAATTTATCCTCTGATGATAAAGTGGCATGTCCGATTTACGAAGTTACACCTAAAAGTTTTGCTTAATCAAGTATGAATAATATATCTATTTTTTAAAATTATATTTTTGGTATTTTTTTTGGCAAAAGTAACTTGCGCATTTCTTGCTTCAGAAACAATAGAGAAATATAAGAAACAAACACTTTTAACATTATTGATTAGATTTAAGTTTCAAGGGTACCGTTGAATCTAGCACTGTAAATGAGACAGTGTCCGTAAATACTAAATATAAACAGACGTAAGACCTTTAACATTTTAGAAGTAACCAAAACGCTGATGTCAAAAAGTAAAAAAATATTAAATGTAGTTTTTTGCTTATCTTTGAATATAACTAATAGATAATATTATTTTTAATGGAGTAAAAAATATTCCCTTTTAGAATGAGAAAGATGTAAATTTAAGAACATGGATAAAAATCCCTGACATTTCTGCAATTCGATAGCTTCCTCCTTTATCAAGACCTTTGCTTATTCATGGGTCTTGTCATTACTGTNTTCTCTAAACATATAGCGGACAACCCCTTTAAAAACTTCTCTAAACATATAGCGGACAACCCCTTTAAAAACTTCTCTAAACATATAGCGGACAACCCCTTTAAAAACTTCTCTAAACATATAGCGGACAACCCCTTTAAAAACTTCTCTAAACATATAGCGGACAACCCCTTTAAAAACTTCTCTAAACATATAGCGGACAACCCCTTTAAAAACTTCTCTAAACATATAGCGGACAACCCCTTTAAAAACTTCTCTAAACATATAGCGGACAACCCCTTTAAAAACTTCTCTAAACATATAGCGGACAACCCCTTTAAAAACTTCTCTAAACATATAGCGGACAACCCCTTTAAAAACTTCTCTGAACATAAAGCGAACAACCCCTTTAAAAAATGGCGACTAACTTGTCAAGATTGAAGTAATGTTTGATGCAGTTTGCTCAGATTTATTGAACTTTCTGCAAATTTTAATTCTTGAAAAAGAATGTACAGACAGATTTATTGCGAGATAGAGAGAGATAAAGTAAATAAATAATAAAGTGAATAATTATTGAAGAATCTAGATATCAAGTTAGGTAAAAAGTTAAAGTTAAAGTTAAAGTTAAAAACTAGACCAGACCTTTGATTGATAATAATACAATACATATTCGAGACTTCTCGGGGCAATAATATTTAATATTCAGGATGCGGGACATAATTAATTATCAGTAAATAATATTACATTTGTAAATGCTTAAAATTCGGTTATCTATTTGAATAAACGTACCAATAATATATTACCATCACGATTTTAAACTTGGCTTTATCAATAAAGACGATTTCCAAACAACTTCTAAAAATTGGAAAAGCTCAGTCACATAGCTGGATTTAACCAAACTGTACCTTTCGATCACAATATATACCCTATTAAAACATAGTCTTCTTGCATTTTTTCACTTATACTTTTGTGTCGGCATAAACGTTTTAATGAAAAAGTATAAAAAACAACTCCGTAAGTTTAAAGATTGAATTAAAAATCATTCCGCAAATGAATTTAAATAGAATAAACCGAACGCATCTTGCCATGGTTTATAGTCCAGGGTGTGTAGTAAATATGGTTTTGTTCGCCTTCCCTGTAAAGTTGTTAAAGTAATAATCAGTAAATGTTTTGTTAAAAAGCTATACACTTGATGTAAACAACCTATAAACTTATTGTTTAGAGCTATACACCTGTTAACAAAGAATAAACTCATTTTTAGCGAGCAATATATACTTTTTGTAAGAAATTGTGAAAATATTATTTCACAGACAGTCAAACACGATTAGTATCGCTTATTTATCATTCTCAAAAGACAAACACCCCCCCCCTCCCCCGTCCCCCTCATATGTTGATTCAAGTTTTGAGTTGTGAATTATAGACCTGTAATCTGCATGTCTTGAATACTGTCTAGTGAATCATACTTGTCATCTTCATGCGTATTGTTCCTGAACAGAATACGCATATTCAAATACGCAAAAATACTCTCGCACTTTTATCTTTTTGCTGGGTAAAAACTACTGAAAAAGGTTCAAATATGCGCATAAATATTTGTAAGTATACGCATGAACATATAAGATGCTCATAATGATGGTACTTATATAGTAGAAGAACGTATGTCGTCTTGTATGAATTAACAATAAATATATATTATATTATATATATTGTAAATATTGGGTTTAAATCCTGATTTCAGCTGAAATGTCCGGCATTGCCCGAGGAATTTTTCAAAAACATTGTAGCCTATTCCACCGCCAATTGGTCCAGCCGTTTTACAAGGCTTATAGCAAACATATAAATAGATGTATTTGAGGTAAAAGCTGTATTACAGATATATATATATATATATATATATAGATATTATATACTAGCTGAAGTGCCCGGCGTTGCCCGTTGAATTTAGCAAACTATTTTTTTGACAAATTAATCTTTAATTTGTATTATCTATCTGTATATCTGGAAAAATTAGCACATTCTTCAAATATTTGTGGTTAGCTTACCCCAAGCATTCTAATTGATTAATAATGATCTATTTCATACAAACCAGGAATTCAGAGCGTTCCCGACCCATCTTTATAGTTTTAAATTTTTATTCCGCTCTTACATTCACCCTATCACGATTGAAGGGGGGCGGTTTTCACATAGATTCTTATGGATAACTTACATTAGAACGCTAAAACTTCTTCATCTTTTCAACAGAAATGTTTTTTTGAAGCATAGGGTAGTTGGAGGACGGTAAAACGGCGGGTCGGTATTTCAAAAAAATCAGAAATGGTTTATCACTTTTTTAATATTAAGTTACAGGACTAAGACACCCTAACCATTAAAGTTAGAGGTTTCATTTTTTAATGAGCAGGCTTTGAAAAGTTTGACTATGGACATGTATCACACTCCCTTATCTTAACTCTGAGGGCAAAATCTTTGGGGTCGGGGGAACTTCCCCCCCCCCCCTCAATCTTTATGAGACAAAAATAGCCCAGTCGGGATAGGGTTAAAGCATTTTCCCACACTTCTTAATGATTACACATAATATAAAGCCAACAGTTTTTAAAAATTTCTGAACTAACAGTATTGCCATTGTGGAATCAGATAGAAATAATTGCTCGCCCCGCTCGAACCCTAATTATAATTATAATTCTCTATATCTTTCCAACCTGTAAGCTTTTGATATTTTTAACTTAAACATTTTGATTTAGCAGAATCCATAGTTAGAAATAAAAAAGTCTACTACATCAGGTTGCAAAAATATAATGTTCTTGCCATTTAATTCAAATCAAATATACGTCCATAGAAAACGGCTGTATCGATGTGGCCCAAATGTGTGGGAAGGTATACATACTGTCTGAATTTAACCCTGAACAGGCTGACGCCCCCCCCCTCTAGTTTTTTGTCTCATTTTTTTACTATCACCGTGAAATTTTGTGACTTTTAATTAATAGAAATTTTAAGGATTTTTTGTAAATTTTTTTTTCAATGCATAGGGTAGGATAGATAGATAGATAGATAGATAGATAGATAGATAGATAGATAGATAGATAGATAGATAGATAGAAAGATATATAGATAGATAGAAAGATTGACAATGTGAATGACGAGAACAATAAATACCTTTAAGTGATGATAAAACATTCGTCTTTTTATTGATGCTTTTAGTTTCAAGTATGCACACACTATAATGGACGGTGAAATACTAATACAAGTTGCAGTGCTTTACATTTAGTATTTAAAAGGGTTTACAGTTTTTGTTTTAGTTTATTGTAACTTAACAAGCACTTCAAATAAATGACTTATTACACACACTTGAAAACTGATTTAACTATTGTTAAATGTGGTTCTAGCAAGAGCACCTTGCATTGCTCAGCAAATCATCTTAAATAATACACTAGCTCAAGTACCCAATGTTGCCCGTTTTTTTTACCCATGTTACAACAAGAGAACCTTTTTTGCAGCCATTTTATTTAACATTTTATTTATTTAACATTTTTTTAGAGCTTAATTATATGTATATATCAATATTGGTATTTTCATTCTTTCTATTTTTTCTCTTCTTGCAGTGTTTGATTTTCTCTTTTTATTCTCAAATCTGTAATAACTGGTGCATTAGAAAGTCTGAATTTTAATATTTTCAATTTGTTTATCAACAATGCGTCCCTGATTCCTTGAATGTTTAAGCCTGGTATAAATTGTAAGATTTTTACAATTCTGTCTCACATTCTGTACAATGTACATTCATCTTAATGTTAAATTTGCCTTCTGACTCTTAAGTTTTGCATTGTGTGTGTGAATAAAAATATATGCATCAGTCAAATATAATAAGAAATGACTTGATTACTAATTTTATAATCCTGATATCTTTGCGACATGTCGTAGAACTTTGATATTATAATCTATGAAATCTGCCAGTTAAAAAGTTTACACCATAAGGTCGCAAAGATATAAGGATAGTTAAATTAGAAGGGTTTGAAGCGTTAAACTTTTCTTTTCTGGCCTTTTTTTATTATTTTTTTTGAAAAATTACTGTTACAATTAGTTTTGTGCACAACAAATATTTCTTGTGATTTTACTTTTTTCGAGATTTAAAAATGTGTTAATACATTTTTTAATGAAGTAATTCCAAATATTAAAACTTTTTGTTGATTTAAAATTTTATTTAATTTAGATTTCAATCCTGCAACAATCAACAGGCAGGGTGGCGAGCAGTGCTGAACAGTACGGTGCAGTACAACAGGTTTACATTCAGAGATACAGGGAGAACCAAAAACAGTGGAATTCTCGTTCTTTTTTCTTTTAAAAATAAAATGTTGCAAAAACTTTGTAATTTTTAATTAAAATGTTGATTTTTTTAGAGACGTACAAGTTGCTATAAAAATGGTATACATAATACATATACATTTTTTAAGAAAAAGTTTATTTGCAACAACTGAAAATACAAAGTCCTTGGTGAAATTTCCAAGTAGAATAAATAACAAAGACGATATATATTTGACAGTTTTCTGATTCTCACTGTCAAATATCATAGATTTTATACAAATAGTAAATCTAATCTTGTTCTTAATGAAATATTATTTTATATATGATACAAGAAAATAATAGAAATTGAACTGACAATATATGCAGTGTTGCAATAAAAACACAAAAATTACAAAATATACAGAGATAAACAAAAAAGTGAGTTGCCGTGGTAAAACAAAAGGCCAAAGCGTTTTGACGCTTTTAAGATTAATTGTCTATATTTCAGTGAGACTATTCTTTTTTTTTTAAACTGAACACTTTCCGCTCATTTTGATTCTCTAATCCTTATAAATTTGGAACCTGAAGATGTAAACCTTTGATATTTCAAACTATGTCTAAAAAGTCTAGGATATCCGTGTTTAAAGATATGAGCCCTAAACATAAGTTTGCAGCCAGTGCCCATAGTTCTTTATTTACTATTTACGTACAAAAGCTGATTTATTCTCGGTATTATTATCTATAGTTTTGTAATTATAGGAGATGAGAATAGCAACAAGTGTGGAGATTATGCTCCTGCATTTAGAAAATATCAAGGTAAAACTTTCATTATTCACATGAGAGTTAAACACAATATCAGAACAGTTGAACCGTTCATCAACTTTGCGAACGATTTGGAGTCTTTTACATTATAAAATCTGCAACCCCCCCCCCCCCTTGATAAAAATATTAAATTTTTTAATATCCATTAATTTAATTCATTCAGAGAAGTTTTGAGCGCGAGCACAGCGAGTTAGAAGAAACGAAGAGGATACTTGTTCAGCATAAGCTTATAGGAAATATACTAAATATTATTTTTTTCACAATTTAGATCCAGAAATGTTAAACTACCGACATTAATTGAAAATTGTTAAGAAAAACGTGTAAATGTTAAGGTGTAAATGATAAAATATTAGTAAATGATAAAATATTAGATAAGATGTTAATAAATGGTAAGATATTAGTAAATAGTAAGATATTAGTAAATTGTAAAATATTAGTAAATTATAAAATAATAGTAAATTGTTAAATATTAGTAAATGGTAAGATGGGTATAGTTAATGGTAAGATTTTAGTAAATAGTAAGATATTTATAGTTAATGGTAAGATATTAGTAAATGTTAAGGTTAGTAGTGAATGGTAAGGAAAGTAGTAAAAGGTAAGATATAGTATGGTATCTATAGTAAATAGTATGGTGCATATGTGTTTGTGTGAATGTTTACTATGGCCTGACGTGAATAATAATCAAATATGCAAATTAGAAACTTTTTTTGATTTAAACAGGGAACAGGACAAACAAATATATAGTCATTCCAAGCAATACAATTAGGGGAGTATGGGGGGGGGGGATTTAGTTAGGAGCTTAGATAAGAAATATGAAATAAAATAATTGGTTTGCTACAAGTAATTAATTAAATTTTTCTTTCATCTTGTTTCTTTTGGTTTTGTATTCTATCTGATGCTTGCTTTTTGTTTGGTTGGACCAGAAGGAAATATAATCAGCATAATGGAAAGTCATTTAGTTAAGGAATAAAATAGGAAGAAGGGAGGGGGGGGGGTGCAGTAAGGAAGGTACCGTGAGCACTGTGATTCAAAGGTCTCAAGCTCTTAAGCAAAAATCTATGTAAATTTTGTCCAATTACTTCTTAAAAACCTAAACTAATGTAAATGTAAATGGTAACAGAAAAGCATAAGTGAGTTAGAGTGGAAAAACCAAAGCCCAAGGCGTTCCGACACTTCAAAGTCGACCCTGTCTTAAAAATTAATGAGCCTTTATATAAGCAGACTAAATCTATGTGTGAGAGGTAGCTAGGTATTAGGATACAAAACTAGTCTTTTAAATAAGGAAGCAGTCTTTAACATAAGGAGGTATTCTTTAAGATATCTTAGGAAGTTAGGAGGTAGCCTTAGCATAAGGAGGTAGTCTTTAACATAAGGAGGTAGTCTTTAACATAAGGAAGTAGTCTTTAGCATAAGGAGGTAGTCTTTAGCATAAGGAGATAGTCTTTAGAATAAGGGAATAGTCTTTAACATGAGGACGTAGGCTTTAGCATAAGAAGGTAGTTTTTTAAATAAAGAGGTAGTCTTAAGTATTTATGTGTTAAAAAATATCTGTTCATGTTTCAAAAGTGTAATTTTTACAAGACCTTCTGCACTTCCTTTATTTGAGTTAGTGTGTATGTACTTATAGTACATTGTACACATATAATGAATTTGAACTTTCTTTTCGATTGTTTATTGTAATGGTTGATGTACGTG
Source organism: Eurytemora carolleeae (assembly GCF_000591075.1). Taxonomy (NCBI): domain Eukaryota; kingdom Metazoa; phylum Arthropoda; class Copepoda; order Calanoida; family Temoridae; genus Eurytemora; species Eurytemora carolleeae. The sequence goes on along the minus strand of NW_019396281.1, from coordinate 57,899 downwards.
ACACGGAGTTAGCACATTATTTAAACAATGCAACAAACATACTTCTATACCTACGTACCTTCCAATCTACTACCATACCTACCCACCTTCCTATACCTACCTTACTTTCATCATCCCTCCCTTCCTCCCCTCTGACATATCTGAACGCATACCTTCATATAGCTACATACCTACATCTGTATCAATTACTATCACCTTCCTACCTCCCTGGCTTCCTATATATTACAAGATTAAAGTGTGTTATCCATACTTATATTAAATTTATTCTTTATTCATATTTTCTTGAAATTAGATTAATTTTTAATTGGTATATTAGAGAGTGAAGGAAGAAAAGAAATAATACCAAGAAACAGATCTATATCAGTTATACAGGGCTCAAAGTATCCGGTAAATAATTAAATTTTAACTAATATAAAATAAATCATAAACAGAATTAACATTTGATTAAATTTACTTCTTATCTCTGACATCTGAAAGGAATGAGGGAGGGGCAGGGTAATTTTTTTTATTAAAAAAAACGCAAAAGTTGATTAGATCGCAAAAATTTTTTAGAAGTTTTTCTTGCAAGCAAGGGCGCCAAAAAAGGAGTCTATCACGTCAAACTAAAGTAAATTGCACAGCATGTGTAAATGGCCCTCTATTAATCATTATAATTATCATTTAAGTTTTTTCTGAATTGTCCAAATCTTTTATAGCCAATTTTGGCTTCAAATTTGAAAAGTAAAAAATTGATTGAATTTGTTTTTCAGGATCTTCCAGAACTTCGGCGTGCTAGTTTATCAACAGGGCACAGCCACAACTTGCACAACAGCAACAACAGTCTTACTGTAGATTCTAGTAGTTCTAATACAAGACCTAAATCTCCTACTCTACTACAGATGGTAAGCAACTACTTTTGTGGTAACTCAACTGACACAATTGGAAAGTTTTAGGACGGTCAGAGTTTAAAAATGTTGAAAATCCACGAATAAAAAAAGTACAATGCATTTTTAACCAAATCTCAGCAATAAGTGTTCGATGGATGGTTGAGGTTTGGTTAACATTTGACCGTCCAAAAACTTTCCCTGATTCAAATATCAAAGGTCTAAAACCTTAGTTTCCAAAGATATAGGGATTATAAAATCAGAGTTTGTGAAAAGACTTTTTTAAAATGTGAACCCGGAGCACCTTCGCAGACTCTAAAAACAAATTGTTTTAGATAGATCCTTAATCTTGAAATATCTTAATTAACATATGCTGCAAATTACCTCCACCCCCCCCCCTCTCCCGTTATTTTATGTATTTGATCGAATGAGTAAGGGCGTATTTATGTACTAGATATTTGCATATATAAATTACAATAAAACTACCGGTATATGTATGGGATGTCCATGCCAGTTTTTTATCCTACCAAAACAAAATTTAAACAAATTGACAGGAAACCTTAGATTCTTACATGACTATGTTTTACTCCCCTCTCTCATGTACAAGCAGCTGTCCTCCTGTATCTATTACCTAAACCCCCTCCTCCTATTCTAAACCTGGTTTATCTATTACCTGAACCCCCTCGTCCTATTCTAAACCTGGTTTATCTATTACCTAAACCCCCTCCTCATTTTCTAAACCTGGTTTATCTATCACCTAAACCCCCTCCTCCTATTCTAAACCTGCTTTATCTATTACCTGAACCCCCTCGTCCTATTCTAAACCTGGTTAATCTATTACCTAAACCCCCTCCTCCTATTCTAAACCTGGTTTATATATTTACTAAACCTCCTCCTCCTATTCTAAACCTGGTTTATCTATTACCTAAACCTCCTTTTCTCCTACTATTCTAAACTTTTTCCACCTATTCTAAACTGTCTCCTCCTATTCTAAACCACCTCCCACTATTCTAAACTCTCTCCTCCTATTCTAAACTCTCTCCTCTTATTATCAACCCCCTCATCCTATTCTAAACCTGGTTTATCTACTTCCTAACGAACCAAACCTTTTTGTCATTCTCTTTTTAATCTACATTTGAGATTTATTTGTTGTATGATGTGATAAACCTTTCAAGGTCTAGTCTCTAGTCTCCAGATATCGTCTTGTCTTTGCAATCTGAACTCTCTTGTCACAAACACTAAACATTCAACTAGTAAAATGCATTGAGGGATTTCTTCTGACCATGAAGTAGGAACAAATCTTAACTGCATGCCTTGGAATAAAGGCTTGATTAAAGTATATTGCACTGTAAACATGTACATAAAGATACAGGGTGTTGCAAAAATAATGGAAAAACGTATTTTTAATTTTAAATTTAAAAATCAATGTCAATAGCTCTTGAACCATGAGGCTAGAACGGATTCAGAATGAATTTATCCACTTGAAATTGAGCATAGCCATGTTTTGTACTCTTTAGTTATACATTGGGTGTCCTTTTTGTGACACCCTGTATATGAGAAGTATACAGAAGTTAGTGTTTATCTCTGATCTAACCCTATTAATTTAATCCTTTGTCCAGGTATCTGTTAGAAGCTTAGCGACCACTGTTAGGCCAGTCCAGATATATAATAATATTTTTAATTTAACTATTTCATAGAAACAATTTCTTTTTTTCTTGTTTACTCTGCATCGCGGTCCGTAACCATTTTCCACTAACAATGGATGAAAACTGTTCTTGAAATGCAGCATTGTAACTTAGCATTGTAACTTAGCATTGTAACTTAGCATTGTAACTTAGCATTGTAACTTAGCATCGTAACTTAGCATTGTAACTTAGCATTATCTATGTCTTAAGTCAGACCGACAGTAAAATACTAAGCTTTTTTTCAACGGCTTTAACTAAGTTCTTTATTTATAAAACACTAGCTAAAGCGCCCGGCGTTTCCGTGGAATTCAAAACAAAAACAAAAAACTTAAAAAAAATTTTTTAAATTTTTTAGCCTATTTTACCCCATGGATACTCCTGGGTTCCCTAAAAAAATTCAGCCCATTCGGTCCAGCCGTTTGGCCGACTATAGAGAACATTAAATACGAATTTCTTGTTTTATTATATACATTGAATATACAGTCTTTCTCAAACATGCATAGAACTCATCTTTCTAGGCTAGGACTCTTTTGTTAAAAATATTAAAAAAATATTTAAAAAGTTTAAAATATTTGTTGACTAAATACTAGTGATGAGTTCTCGAGAAAATTAGAAAAGAAAACAAGCATTTTCAGACCTATAGCAGAAGAAGAAAATAAGGTTTTTATATTTTATTTTTATCATATTCTTCTTTTTTTCTTTTTTCATATTCTTGTTTCTTTCTTTTCTCATAACCTTGTATCTTTCTTTTTCCATATCATGTCTTTTTTCATATCCTGTCTCCGTCTTTTTTTTATTCTTTCACCTTTCTTTTCATATTCTTGTATCTTTCTTTTTCATATCCTTGTAACTTTCTTTTCCATATTTCGTTACCTTTTTTCATATCCTTGCACCTTTCTTTTTCATGTGTTTGTACCTTTCTTTTTCATATCCTTGTAACTTTCTTTTTCATATGTTTGTACCTTTCTTTTTCATATCCTTGTGCCTTTCTTTTTCATAGACTGTTACCTTTTTTTCATATCCTTGTACGTTTCTTTTTCATATCGTTGTACCTTTCTTTTTCATATTCTTGTATCATTCTTTTTTATAACCTTGTACGGTTCTTTTTATAACCTTATACCTTTTCTCCTATCATGCTATCTTTATTTTTCATATCCTATTACCTTTTCTTTTTTATATTCTTTTACCTTTTTTCATAATCTTTTACCTTTCTTTTTATATCCTTGTATCTTTCTTTTTCAAATCCTTGTACCTTTTTTCCTATCATGTAACCTTTCTTTTTCATATCTTGTCCTTTTTCAAATCATGTTCCCTTTTTATTGTACTCTAATTTTTCATATTCTTGCATTTTCTTTTTCATATCCTTGTACCTATCTTTTTCATATCCTTGTACCTATCTTTTTCATATCCTTGTACCCATCTTTTTCATATCCTTGTACCTATCTTTTACATATCCTTTGACCTATCTTTTTCATATCCTTGTACCTATCTTTTTCATATCCTTGTACCTATCTTTTTTATTAACTTTACTTACTTTTATTAGTTGCGTTCTGTAGCATTTCTGCGCTATTGATGCTAGTCACCCTAAAGATAATAAAAAAAAAAACAATTTTTATTGAAAAATTTATTCACAATCTTTACTTAACAGGGTCGCTTCTCATCTAATTATCATAAATTAACCTTTATAACAATGATTTAACAACATCCTTTTTTTGGATATATTTTCCTCTACGTTCCTAAAATTAACCTGCACAAAGAACTCATTGGAGTAAATTTTCTTTTATACAATTTATGTGTGTGTGCCATTATAATTTTGCACTCTAGTCTATGAATTTGATTTACAAGAATGCGAATCAGCATTCCTCAGACCACATTCTGCGCAGGAACTTTTAAATATTATTTAGTTTTTGTTAACTGTCTTATTTATTTTTAGTGCTCGTAAAAGAATTAAGGATACGATAAAAAAACCGCAAGTCACATAGTTTCAAACTGCTATGAAAATTGGGTTTAATTTTCAAGATTGGGTCACTACTCACCTTGGCCTTCGAGTTCACCTAACTAACTTACTCATTCGTCTTATATCCTAAACATGTACATTTTAGAACTATAAACCACTTTTCAGCTTCAGTTTAAAAGAAGTAATTGGCAAAATTCTCATTTTTTGCATTAGAGCTTTCAACCTTTGGATTACAGTGAAGTGCTTAAGGAATATCTTTTAGACAATAAACATTGATAAACATCAAAAGTTGTCAACAAGTAATTGTTTCCTTTAATTTAAAGATTTTGAAACTTTTTGTTATTTCAGAATGATTCCAACAATAACAGTAGTAAGGAGAATAAGAATCGAGGTTTATTGGATCGAAGAAGAGATTCAAGGCGACAATCACAGTTCGATGTCGACACAATTATCGAGGAGATCGACGAGCTCGCAGTGAAGCGAGACAGTTCTCCCACCCCTCCATCTGTTGGTTCGGCCACACCCCTGCTCAATAGTCCCCGCCCACTTGTACTCCCCTCCTCCCCGGCTGAGATACTCAAACGGAAAAAGTAAGATTTTTCAAAATAATCCTTTACAACTTGTTAAACTTAAAGAATAAAGGGCGTGCAACGTACGGGGTAAAAGTTTCAGAAGACATTGTGAAATTTGCCGTTTTAAACAAAATGGATATAATTTACTATTTTCAACATTTGGAAGTTTCGAACATGCTGAGACGTTATTGAAGGAACCCTCCCTTTATATCCCCAACTTTTTTAACTTACCAACCTTTCTCCGCTTACCAAGCATAAAAATGACAGACATTTTTATACTTTCACACAGAGATAAATTCATTCAGTTTTCTTTCTTTCTATGATATTTAAGAGGTACCGTTGTGAATTGGGCATGAAAGTTGTACTCTTCAAAATGCTTTTGTTAGTTGTAATACAATTGCTTTAAAGTTTGCCCAGTAAAATGCGTGGTAAGAAAATCAGCGGTGAAAGCTGACATGTCAAGGAAAGATGTTTTATCTTGCAATTTTAGATTGACATAAATCAAAACTTGATTTTTTTTATAACTCCTCACTGGATACCGCTACATTTAAGTTTGAATTTTGACGGCTTCGCCCCTTATAATGAAGGCTCCGAGATTTAAACTTTTTAGAAAGAAAAATTAAATTCTGGTTTCAATTTATTATCTTGTATTCCTATTTACTGAATTGTTGTAAATCTCGTGATCAAGGATTGATCTATTCTATCATATGCAGATCTACAAATTAAAATAAATTCTTATCCTGTAGGCATAACTTTAATTGAGGTATTAAGCTTTGGTCATCTGATTTAAAGGGAGTGTTCGCAAAAAATGCAGGGGGTATAGGTTTACGGCGAAAAATAAGCGATTTTATCGCTACGAATCATAATTCTATCTATTTTCGACGCATTCGTGTAAAGTTGATATTCCATTTTATTTTTATTTTTCATGATCTGAGAGTTACTTTTGAACACATTTATTTCTGTTTCGAGGATTCTCGATTTTGAAGACGACATTTTTATATTTTGCAACATTCAACTCGGATCTAAAATAATTAATTTATTCCCAAACAAATCATTCAGATACTATAAACAATAGACAGTCTTCGATTATTTTCGACACATTCGTATACATATTGATTTTTCATAATATTTATTTATGTTTCATGATCTGAGATTTACTTTTGAAAACATTTATTTTCTTGTTTAGAGGATTTTTGATAATGAAGACGACATTTTCATATTTTCCAGGAATGGTCGAAAATCCAGCGCCTGCGAAATATTATTTTTAAAAAAATCAAAAATATTATAAAATATTAACTTTATACTAGTGCGTCGAAAAAAAATCAATGACTATTGTTTGTAATATTTTAAGGATTTGTTTGAAATTAAATTGATTTGTTTACGATCCGAATTGAATGTTGCATCTTTCTTAATTTGTATGAACGTAATGTTCTTCAGTATAAGTCGTTTTTAACTATTTTCTCCTTATAGACGCAACAGATAGAAGTAAGATTAGTAACGATCAAACGCGCTTATTTTTCGCCGTAAAGCCTATCCCCCCTTTCATTTTTCGCGAAAATCCCCTTTGAAAGTAATCATATTAGATATCGTAATTAAGCGTTCAAGATTAACAATATCCACACAAAATTTCCGATCTCGGAGTTTATATTAAATGTTTTGGATAAATTAAATAAAATAAGTTAACAAACGTATGTTACTAAAATTGTAAAATAAAAAATCATTGACTCCGTAATTAGGCCCAAGAAAAAAACACACATTTTATGGAAACCTACAATTATTTGGGAAGAGTTTTTGTAATCCTAGGATTTATGACAACCACACCCCCTTCCCCTTGGTAACCAATCCTCCCCCATCTTCTTTATTTATTGGTTTATATACTCAATACATTATAAAATATATTACAGTCCTCTGTATAATTTATACATTAATCTTTATACCACGTTATCATACTCTCATATTAGATACGCGCACAGATAATTAAGGGAAGTTTACAACAAAAAAAAAAACATATACAAATAGAAAGAATTAACATTTATTGTAAATGACTAAAACAATATAATAAATAAAGTAAATACCGATATGGCTCTACCTGTTAATTTTCTTTTCTATTTAAATTTTCCTGTTAGCTCTTTTTCAAGAAATTGATATTATTTTTTTCTGAATAATTGAAGGCGACATTTACTGATAAGACCTTGGTGTAAATCTGAAGTACTGTATAAGGAGTACTGAGTAAGAAGAAGGGAAGAATGAAATGCTTATTTACTTCTTATTATCCATTGTAGTGTGACTAAAGGTTCTTCTTTCAGCTTAGATATTCTAGGAATCCGGATTATATTCTTTAGTTTACAGTACATCTTGTACACCCTGTACACCCTGTACACACTGTACACCCTGTACACACTGTACACCCTGTACACACTGTAAACCCTGTACACACTGAGCCCAAAACTTAAAACAGGGTATCGTAATGAAAACCAGTTTTAAAACCCGGGTTTCGCGAATGGGGTTAGGCAGTTTTGTGGATATCAATATTTTTTGTTGTGAAATATCATTTCATTTATTTTCTTCATAATCTCCACTTTTTAAATCTTTTAAATCAAAATCTACAATAATGCTTAGACCCCATAAAGGAAACTCGAGAGTTTCGTTCAACGATACTCTTTTAAATTTCGGGCTCTGTACACACTTTACACGCTATACACACTGTACACACTGTACACCCTATACACCCTATACACACTGTACACATTGTACACCCTGTAAGTTGTAACCCTGTACATACTGTTCACCCTGAATAACCTGTACAATACACACATCCCGTACACCCTGTACACACTGTGGACCCTAAATAATATGCACACCCTGTAGACCCTGTACTTACTGTACAGCGTACACCCTGTACATCCTGTGCATATTTAAAGAAAATCAAAAATTGGCGCGAATTAAAAGGATGCTAAAAAATGACAGTTTTGTGTAGAATCTATATCTTTTTCACAACCCATGAAGCCTATTTTATTTTAATGTAAACAAAAAATATGTAACTTTCCTTTTCCTTTCCTTTCCTTTCCTTTCCTTTCCTTTCCTTTTCCTTTCCTTTCCTTTCCTTTCCTTTTCCTTTCCTTTCCTTTCCTGTCCTTTTCCTTTTATTTTTTTTTTATTTTTTAGAATTGGAGGAAATATTTCCTCAACCTTTATTTTTGAGGTTTTTAAATATTTTCTCCTGAAACACTTAATTTCGTATGTTTTTGTTATATTTCATAAATAACTAATTCCCAACTTATACTTTCAACACTCTACAATGTAAACTCTACACCCTCTGTACACTCTGTACATGTATATAACTGTAAAGTCACTTGACTCTTTTCTGTACATTTTATACTTAACATTCAACTCACTAATCTCATATTAATGCACAGAGTCACACAGTGCACTAAACGTGCAGGTCTTTTTTGAACATTCTGTACACTGTACACTGTACACTGTAAAACCAAAGCTCTACACTTTACTTTAATCTAAACCTCGTACTTTTACAAAATACACACTACACAGTACAGTGTACAATTCTAATGTCTAATTTTTATAATATTTTTAGATCTTTGATTCTTCATCTGCAGACCTGGTATTCTGATCTATACTGGCCATATGACGAGGAATATATTTAAACATAATTCAATAATATATTCTCCACCTAAACTTCAGCTTGAATTTGCATTCATTTTACAATAAACATAAACATGGGAGTGGTCATAGTCCCTGAGGTTTTACTGTTTTGCATAGACTTTGTAATAATAACTTTTTAAAATTAAATGAAAATGAAATTTTTTTATTAAAGAAGGTTAACACTTTTGATTGGGGGTCAGCGGAGATCCAAGTACCATGGAATAATTAAGACATTATTTCAAGACAAGGGTGGCTGTGTAAGGCGACTTTAACCGCCAAAAAACGACATTAACTCCCTCTGATGGTTGATTAGAGGTTTATAAGCATGACCATAAATGCATCATGAAGTGTAACAATATATTTTGTTTCCAATCCTACCATGTTATACATGTAACAAATCCTATACCATAACTTCACTAGTTTCGTGCTCTGAATATTTGTCTGGTCGTGTTAGCATCATTTTGTCCAGGTCTGGTAGTTAGTAGAGGGGGGCCGGGGGGGCACTGCTAATATTTACAAGATGGGATTTGAGTTTTTATTTAAATCTGCAAATCTTGAGCAATAATGATACAATTTAGTTCAGCTTCGTGCGTGGAAGATTGATTGATTGGTTGGTCTGTGCGCGTGTTTAAATATGTGCGTGCACAGGAGGAAACTATCCTTGGGCTCAGATATTTTATTTCCGGTCTCCTTTCAGGTACTTAAGTTCACACAAATTTTTTTTTACAAAAAGCATATTCTGAAAAATGTTTTGCTTCAGTTGCTGCATTTGCAATCGTGGTAGCAACCTTGATTGGTTGAATTCACGAAGATATCACGACACACGAACTCAACAGTATATTCAACAGAAATAATCAAATATTCGGGAAACTATCTGATTGGTTCAGAGACCTCAACGAGAGGAGGAGGAGAGCTAACCTGGAGTTTAAAAACTCCGTAACTCAATGCAAAACAAAGATATACCCGCGGTGAAACCTTGGATTAACATATTTTCATCCGTCATCTTTAGGGGAGAAGCTTCACTAGGAGATTCTAAACGAAGGTGGCTCGGAAATACCGTGAATTTTAATTCAGTAAATCCCGTGAAGAACATGAATGTGAATATTTTTATTTTTCTCTAAAAACAAGGTTGATTTTTTCTTTCTTAAAAATGTACGTAATTAAAAAATATTTGTTTCTGAATAAATATGTAGCATTCATAATAGATAAGACATTATCGCCATTTTTCTGTAATAACAATAGTATATTTTATAAATGGTTATTTATTTCTAACTATTTTCTAACACAAGATAAAAAACATCTTATTTTTTTGTTTATTGTAATAATATTTTAAGTTGTTAGTTGTTGATAATAGTCTCTGTCAATTTTGTGCTCAATTTTATTTTCGTGGTTATTCCCTTTTGTACATAAAGATCTTTGATTGCGCTAATAAAGCATTCTGTGATACTACTGCAGATATACATATTGTGATATTTGTAAACAGAGATGTAATTATATGTAAGGAGAAATTGATGATGGAAATGGAACAGTTTTATTTCAAAATTGATTAAAATCATTTAAAAGTAAAAGTAGGGATCGTAACTCAAATTGCATCAGTACAAGTTTGGGAAGCTTATTATTGGAATTTATATAAGATATTTTTCAGTAAGTCCTATATATATATATATTTATATAGCCCTTGGTATTAATTTAAGTGCCTACTACCTTAATGAATAATGACGACTTCTATATCGTCTTTGTTACGGAATTTTTTGTAATAATTTTTTTGTAGCATAGCAGTTAAGAAATTTACCACATAAAACTGCTAGTCTCGGGATTTCCAAAATGTGGTCTACCATTTATTTTTACCATAAAAATTGACGGAGATGTTAGGATAAATGCCCAGATTCCAGTTTATTAAAAATCAACAAAACTGCTCAAATGTTTAATATCTCCATCAATTTCAAAAATACAACGAGGGTAGACCATGTTTTGAAAAGCTCATTAGACTTTCAATCTTTTTACTAATGCAATTTATGTAATTTATCAATTATCGGAAATCAAAGACGATATTCAAGTTGTCTCTTGCAATTCCAATGTTTATTGGGACACCCTGTACTTTACTTCTACTCAGTTAAATAAATGCATGTTTAATTAAAGCAATCAGAGCCCACACAAATGACACAATGAACAATCAGGACTCTAACCATATAAATGTGGCATCATGAATCATTATTCTACGGGGAGGGGGGGGGGGGGGTAAATTAAATAAGGATGGAAGGGGGAATAAGTAAAAGTTGTGCAGGAATGTAATTTGTTACAAGTTTTGTTTTTAAATCGACTTAACAATTGGTAGACCACCCCTATGTTTAAATAATAAAACAATCTCTTTAAAAATTCCTAATTTGAATACCAATTAGGTTTATAATAATTGCTCTGTTTCCGTCATCAGTTCTCCTAAATCTCAAGTCATATATTGTAACCTATCGGCCTAACTATACTATTAGTAAAATATATTTAATGTTAGATAACGATTAATTAGAAGAGGTTAATTACACATTGTTATGGTTAATTAGGACCGATTGGAAGGTTATTAGGGTACCTTATTTGAAATACTTCATATCCATCCACCCATACCCTTCTACCCTTTACTAAATAGATCATATAGGTAGTAAATAAATATTAACACAATAAAAGAGTACAAGTTAGGGAGTCTGGGTAATGTATAAAACATCTTCATTGTAGCACTATCTGAGACCCAATGACCTGTAGTAAAAGCCCTACTCCAAAAAGGTTTCTCGAACACGTATCTATCCAGGTACAATTCAGTCTCACTTAGCTATCAATGTCTAAACCTGGACACAATATCGTCATCTATCAATGTCAACCAGGACGCGACCTTGTAATCGATCAACGCCACACCTGTGGGCGCGATCAGCTATCAAAGTCTACAAGGACACAAGCACTCAATTAATCAATGCCAAACCAATAAGCATTAACAGCAACACATTTGTTTAGGAACAAGGACACAATTACTCTCTCGCAGCAATCAAATCGGAGTCTCTATACCAACTTAGTATATTTCATGATGTCAGATTAGAAGTAGGTCTTAACAGCGTAATTACAAGTTATGCACTGTTATATATAATGTAGTGAAGCAATCACAATATGAGTAAGGCGGAACTGTATATATCTACGTATCTAGATTGGGTTAAACGCAATATCTTAAGATTTGTATTGGGGACCCCAAGCTTTTCATCTGGGGAGACCCCATATTTTTATTGGAAAGTCAAAGCTTTGTCTTTATCCCTGCCATATTCTTGTCTTCATCCTTGTCTTTATCCTTGTCTTTACCTTTGGCTTTATCCTTGTCTTTATCCTTGTCTTTATCCTTGTCTTTATCCTTGTCTTTATCCTTGTCTTTATCCTTGTCTTTATCCTTGTCTTAATCCTTGTCTTTATCCTTGTCTTTATCCTTGCCTTTATCCTTGTCTTTATCCTTGTCTTTATCCTTGTCTTTATTCTTGCCTTTATCCTTGTCTTTATTCCCGCCTTATTTTTGTCTTTATCCTTGTCTTTATCCTTGTCTTTATCACTGCCATATTCTTGTCTTTATCCTTGTCTTTATCCTTGTTCATGTACTTGTTCATATACTTGTCTTTATCCCTGCCTTATCCTTGTCTTTATCCTTGTCTTTATCCTTGTCTTTATCCTTGTCTTTATCCTTGTCTTTATCCTTGTCTTTATCCTTGTTTATATTCTTTTATTTATCCTTGTCTTTATTCTTGTATTTATCCTTGTCTTTATCCTTGTATTTATCCTTGTCTTTATCCTTGCCTTTATCCTTGTCTTTATCTTTGGCTTTATCCTTGTTTATATTCTTGTATTTATCCTTGTCTTTATTCTTGTATTTATCCTTGTCTTTATCCTTGCCTTTATCCTTGTCTTTATCCTTGTCTTTATCCTTGTCTTTATTCTTGTATTTATCCTTGTCTTTATTCTTGTATTTATCCTTGTCTTTATCCTTGCCTTTATCCTTGTCTTTATCCTTGTCTTTATCCTTGTCTTTATCCTTGTCTTTATCCTTGTCTTTATTCTTGCCTTTATCCTTGTCTTTATCCCCGCCTTATTTTTGTCTTTATCCTTGTATTTATCCTTGTTCATATACAAGTCTTTATCCCTGCATTATTATTGTCTTTATCCTTGTCTTAGAAATCAAAAAAAATAAAATTGTGATTAAAAACAGTCCTTTTAATCTGACAGAATGAGAGCTGCTGCTTTGATTGTATGAAATATATTTAAAACGTGGTTTGTCTACCAGTTTATTGGCATGCAACATAGAATCATGCAATCTTTAAAAGCAAGTTGTATTTATCTTTACAATGCTTGAAAATGCATTCTTAAGACAAAATTTATTTAAACTAAAATATTCAAGACCCATTCAGGAACTGAGCTCTTGCCACAAACTCTGATGTTGAATTTTTTTGCAACCAGATGACGCGGACCTTTAATATTTCAAACTCTGAATTCTTCTAGATCAGATAGGTTAAGTTGGAAGTATCCAAGGTTCAGCCTTCTACCGAAACAAAGTGCTTATTCTCACAGTGATATCAACATTGCTCTAAAAATTGTAAAAAAATCATGAGCTGACCTTGAAGTGATTTTGTCTGAGCTTATCAAACTGCACATTTTTTTGTAGCCCTGTACAGTGTACATATTGTGAAGCGCGTCAAGCTTCAGGAATATTTTAGCGTCCTACACAACTTGTATATTGAAATTCATTATAATCTAAAAATCTAAACTGAATCAATGGCGCTGAGTTGAAGTCCAACCCTGTAATATGTACTACTGGAAATATGCATGCTTCTACATATTATACATTAGACAACCTGTCATGGGTAAATAACTGATTTTTTCATAAAGCTGTTTCTTATCAATCATATTCATTAAAGAGTTATGATTTAAATTTCAAATGAATATTAAACAAATTTACAATAAAAAGGTTTGGGCGCAATTCAACCCCCCCCCCCCCCTCAAGACTTTCTGGTTAATATTCCCCCCCTGAAGACTTTCTGGTTAATATTGGTTATAGATATTCTCGGGATCGGGGATATCCCCTGATGGTCATACCCCTAAAGGGAAACTTGAATTGTAAAAATGCCTACATTGGATATCGAGATTGATCGTTCAAGATTAAAATATTCACGCAAAGTTTCGATCTCTTGCACTTATATTTTGAAATGTATTATATGTAATATCATTTAAAGTCAAACATTTTCCAAAACTTGAAAGCGATCAATTATGATTCTTTTCCACTTAATATTACACGTCTTACCAAAATAAGATCCTTTTAACTTCTCTTTTTTCTTTATAGATTGCACTCGTTTATTCGCAATGAATTTACTATGAATAGATTGGGCAACACCCTCAATTTATTTCATGAATGCAAACAAACAACTTTGCAAAAAACTACATTTCTTTATTAGGTGAAATATACTTAGTCTTATCGGGCTAATTACTTAATTGATTCAGAGTTAATGCATTTAAATTCAGCATGAATGATTTTAGATACTAAAGCAAAGTGTGTAATAAATTAATATATTCAAAAGGCAACAAAAAAACTGTCTATTACAGGGGGGAAATTTTCCAACTTGAATGTTGAAATATGCAATATAAAAAATAATCTTTATAAGCAATTTTAATTACGGTATAACTGCAGCACACTTCTAGTTCAAAAATATCAGAATATCAAATGCCAAATGATCAAAAATCTTTAAATAATCAAAAAAATGTACGCTAACCAGTTAGGACAACTATTTTTTTTTTGCAAAAATATCATACAATTTTACAATAAAGCTAATTTTAAAGTTTAAAGTATTCTTGAACATATTTTCATGATAAAACGTCTGTAAAAAGCAAGCTCTCTCTTATACGCGATCTACTTTTTTATCTCTCTCTTCTCTTCTATTTTATACTCTTCTCTTCTATTTTCTTCTTCTTTCTTCGCTTCTTTTTTCTTCTCTTCTCTTTTCTTCTTTTTCCTCTATTTTTTCTTCTCTTTTTTCTTATATTTTCTTTTCTTCTCTTTTTTAATCTTCTGTTCTCTTATCTCTTTTCTTCTCTTCCCTTGTCTCTTATCGTCTCCGCTTTGTTTTCTCTTTGTTGTTGACATTTAACCGGTTTTGAGATGAAAAATGCAGTACGATCCTTTGTTATGATTTTTCTTTGATTTGTTTACATTTCTAGCTTGAAAACCTAATTGAAACGTACTGCGTTTGTACTCCATAATTAGGCATTTGATATTTTGATATTTTTGTCGTCTAGCGTATATTCAATGCTATTCTTGGTCGTCTTCATTGTTATGTTTAGTGGGATTCACTCAATAGGATATAAATATTTACACTAGGCTTTGGGGGCACTTTGGACCAATCTCCTACTTCAACTTTTAATTCTTTCAGCTTTTGTGAATTTTCCAAATTTTACGAAAGTCCTAAAATTTTGGAGAACATTTTTTGTAATTCTGAGCATCCATAAAACTTCCCTGGGGTTATGTGAGGTCCCACACAAAAATTGGACCCGCTCGGTTCGGTTCGGTTATCGGTCACAAACAAACAGACAAGCAAACTATGAATAGAAGTATAAAATGAAGGAAAGTTTAGTCCGCTTTATTATCAAATTATTTTGTATGGATATTAATGGAAACTTTAAAATGGACAATTGTACACTGCATATAATATACAAATTGTACAGCTGATTTTATAGGATCCTATTACACTTTACAACGTACATACATGCAAACAGTGCATATAATATATAAATTGTACAGCTGATTGTATAGGGTCCTATTACATTTTACAACGTACATACATGCACAAAGTGCATATAATATACAAATTCTAGAACTGATTTTTTTAGGATCCTATTACACTTTACAGCGTACGTACATACATGCACACAGTGCATAGAACATATAAATTGTACGGCTGACTTTATAGGATCCTATTACACTTTACGGCGTACATACATGCACACAGTGCATAGAATATATAAATTGTACAGCTGATTGTATAGGATCCTATTACACTTTACAACTTACATACACTATGCAAATTGTAAAGCCGATTTTATAGGATCCTATTACACTTTACAACGTACATACATGCACAAAGTGCATATAATATACAAATTGTAGAGCTGATTTTTTAGGATCCTATTACACTTTACAGCGTACATACATGCGCATAGTGCATAGAATATATAAATTGTACAGCTGATTTTATAGGATCCTATTACACTTTACAACGTACATACATGGACACAGTGCATATACTATACAAATTGTACAGCTGATTGTATAGGATACTACTACACTTTACAACGTACATACATGCACACAGTGCATATACTATACAAATTGTACGGCTGATTTTATAGGATCCTATTACACTTTACAACGTATAAGTACAAACATATATGCACAGCATATAATATAAAAATTGTACAGATGAACTCCCAACTATAAGAAAGGATCTGGATATTAGCTCTGTAGTGGATTGCCAAACCCATTAGTTTAACAGGGAGACCTTATACTTCAAGTTCAACTGCAGAACGGAAGGAAGAAATAAGTTTAAGTAACACGTTATAGGTATATAAATAAAAATAAACTATTTAACGATTTTATTAGTTCTTAATTTTTTGTTATGACGTAAATAAGCTTTATTCCAAACAAGTTAGAGCTCTTTTTTGCCTGTTAGATTATGGCATTTAGTCTTTGCACACAAACTCAAATATTATAGAGTGAGAATATATCTTTAAATGAATATATTTTGTATGTGACGGTATATTTATAGTGTGAGAATATATTTTTATATGAACATATTTTGAATGTGACGGTAGATTTATAGGTTGAGAATATATCTGTATGGATATATTTTGAATGTGAGGGTATATTTATAGAGTGAGAATATATCTTTATATGAATATATTTTGAATGTGACGGTATATTTATAGAGTGAGAATATATCTGTATGGATATATTTTGAATGTGAGGGTATATTTATAGAGTGAGAATATATCTTTATGAATATATTTTAAATGTGACGATATATTTATAGAGTGAGAATATATCTTTATGAATATATTTTTTATAGAGTGAGAATATATCTGTATGGATATATTTTGAATGTGAGGGTATATTTATAGAGTGAGAATATATCTTTATGAATATATTTTAAATGTGACGATATATTTATAGAGTGAGAATATATCTTTATATGAATATATTTTGAATGTGAGGGTATATTTATAGTGTGAGAATATATCTGTATGAATATATTTTATAAATGAATACATTTATAGAGTGAGAATATATGTGTATGGATATATTTGTCAACCATGAAGGTTCTATTGTTCTCCGTATCTTGAGCTTGAAAAATCTTGAACAGATTTTTTGCTAGATGTAAACCCTTCATGCATCCTGCAGGTAGGAATAGACACATTCGATGTACAGCTAACCAAGGGTTTAAAACTGCCAACATTAACCTATTTTATTATTATAAAGATGTATCAACACACAAAGATAGTAATGGTATTATAAAGCCTGTAAAAGAGACTTTTCGTTAACAATTCTCAATAGTTTCTTTATTCAATCCTTTTTTTTACAAAAATGCAAAATTGTAAAAATAAAGTCTGGAAGACCTTCTTTATGCAGTGAAGTAGAGTATTAAAAAGCTGGAACAGGAATCGTGGTTGAATCCAATTGATGTGAAGAACGAGGGAAATTTGACCCTAGACCCATGCTAAATCCAAGCCTGGATACGACGGGGTACTTGTATATAGTTTTCTTCTATTGATGCGAGATATGTGGGTTGTGGTTGGGTGGTAGGATGGCAGGGGGGGGGGCTATAGAGTTGAATGGGGGGTGGAGGGGGAGGGCGAAGGAGGAGTAATTAATCTCAGCGCGCTGTGCTAGATGTTTTTGCATAATATATTAGCAGCATGCCTCACATAAATCTTTGCCACACAAAACCTTTACACACTCACACAATTATTCTCTTATAACTTAAAAGCTAAGATAAAACGATTTAAAGGGATTGGGCCCTAACAAGAAAATTGGGGGGACCGCGCACATATTTTTCTATAAGGCGACGGTTTATTTGGCGAACCGTTCCGTTTGGTCTTTTATTGACTGTTTGTGTACTATACAGTTTGCTCTAGCTCATTGATGGTCGGCTGGGTACTGGAGTTTTGCAGTGTCTGGTCTCGTGTTTTGCCAGTTTTTTGATTATGTTGTACAATGTACATACAGTTTCGCCTCAGCTTGAAAATCTTAAATTGTTTAACTTGTCCTAAAAATAACATTTTTAGTAGTTTAATTAATTCCGTTTATGTGGCCCAGTATCTGAGTAATAATACATGACCTCTTTCAATATTTACATTATGTGTAATTAGATATTATAGAACAGGAAAAATAAAAGTAGATAAATAATCGAACCCAATCCTTTATTTACGAACTCCGCCCTCTACAGTCAATAAAATTAATCCTTTTAAAACATTCATGATCCTTCATACATTTATATATTAGTTAATAGCAGAGTACATTGAACCCTACCCTTCTCAGTCCTTTCGTGCAAATCTTAACTTTTTGCATAGATTCAGCCGCATTTGCAAATCATTTTGGATTAATCAATCATTGATTTCGTTCAATCAATTAACCATTAAAGGGACAGTAAAGGAAAAATGAAAGGGGGTATAGGCTGAAAGCTAATCACCTTAGCTCTTGATCGCGACCCATGAAAGTTTTATCTGATGTTCCTGTCTCGAGAAATTGATATAAAACTGTACTAAAATTATACGAAAGTTCATATATGTAAAATTTTGTATAAAAGTAGTGGGTTTAAACAGATCATATTCAGCAAATATGCAACCAATCTGAAAACGATGATATCGCAGAGAAATCTAATTGTAAATTAGGTTTACTTTTATATTTGTTATTTCTATTTTCAATAGATTTCATTCATAATATTATTTTTATGTCCGTATTACTTGACTAGAAATTCCACCAATGGCAGTGCAGTAAAGTGGTCACGTGATACAGGCGGAGACACGTGACCAGTATACTGCTCTGCCATTGGTGATAGTTCTGGTCCTGTGATTTCAGTTTCAGATTTTCAAAATTTTACATATATGAATTTTCGTATAATTTTAGTACAGTTTTATATCAATTTCTTGAGACAGGAACATCAGATAAAACTTTCATGGGTCGCGATCAAGAACTAAAGTGATTAGCTTTCAGCCTATACCCCCTTTCATTTTTCCTTTACTGTCCCTTTAAGAATTGGCTTGCAGCTCAAAAATGTCTTTGTTTCCAATTAAAAAATAAGCATTTTTACCCAGATAATTTTTCTGGGTGAGCTTGCCAGCAAGACAAAAGAATTGTAATTTTTGTAGCCCTTACCATGTACATAATAAAACTGTGATATCTTTTTTATATAAGAGAAATTTACAAAATTAAAATTGATTTATTTTTTTGAATTTCTGTAACAATAAAATAATATATTCACATTTGATGTAAAACTTATCAGGATTTTCCATTAATACCGCATTGCAATCTTCACATGCAGGGCTATAGAACTTTCAATGGGTTAGTAAAATCAAACGCAAATGTTTAAAATATACCTTTTACCCGTTCACAAACCTACACAGCTTTATCAAAGAAAGATAATGGATATATTTAGATATTTGTGACTTGCAGTTTTCTAGAATATGAATAATTCTTGAATATATACATCTCCCTTGTCTCAACAACGTTTTAAGTGTTTTTCATGTATATGTATAAGAAAAATTACTAAAATTTACTAAAACTTGCATGACTATTTTGAAATTTGATCACTAAAAATTCGAGAATTCATAAATCTCATGAACAGGGTGTTCCGATGTAAATGGGAATTTAGTGACGATTTCGATATCGTCTTCCTTGATAAATGGTTTTTGATATAGTATGATGAGGCCTACTAGGAAAAGCTATAATCCGTAGAGGTTTTGTCCGCTAGAGTTTAGAATTTTCTTGTTTATGCTTTGATTGCATACTTTTACCGTTGACATAATATTTACTCTAATCATTTATCATTGAAATGACGTAATACAACGCTAAAACTTTGATTTCGAATTAATATCTTAAATCCAATGTTTTTTGGGGCACCCTGTAGAAACTAGACAGATACACCCATGTATATTGTACTGCAGTTTCTGTGAGGAATATGCAAACAAATTAAGAGCTGCTCAGGCTAAGACTTTGTTTACAAATACCTTCCAAAACTACCGTACGTTTATTAAGTTAGAAAAGATATGGGGGTTTCTTGTATACAACAATTGTGATGTTTTGTGTACATTGTACGGTTACATGGCATTGAAATTAATCTTCCAGGGTTTTATGTACAGTGTACAGGATTACACTGAAAAATGACTTTTTGTCATTAATATGATATTTTTACGGCTTATTCTATAATTTGGCAAAAAAACAAGTTCATAGTTGCAAGAAATCATAATAAGAATACATATATTATAGATTCTACAGTCGTCTCTAAAATCTTATCCTTTGTGAATAGCCCTGTACAAACAAACAGTGCATATCAATATGATGAGTGGTTGATGTAAAATATTTGATAGAAGACACATATTCTATATTATATATACTCTAGTTTTATGCTTGCTTCGTGACTATTAGTACTAAACATATACAATCCTTTCTTAGAACAAATACACAGCACAATACATACAATGATATATAATAATAAACAATCTACAATATAAACACAAACACGTGTTTAAATATTTAATCTCATGTATTTGCAAAAACTATTTACTAAAAGAAAGAGGGTCCTCCAGCTTCGAGAATTTACAGTTTGCATGCACCGAACACACACATTTACACATCAGACACGCACACACCTCTAATAAACCTCTTGTACGCAGAGATTTAATAAATTGTTTCTAAAGATTGAAAAAGGAAACCCTAATTCTATCTAATTATCAACCCAACTGATGATGTAAAACCAAACTTTTAAAATCAAGCGGAAATTAAAATTATTTTTCAGCCAACAATTTAAAATTTTATAAAACTAATAATTTAAAAAATATGTGGAGAATTGTTACCCCTGATGAGCATGTTTATAACAAATATATTTGAGCTTTTGATCTCAATTCATTTAACAAGGTTTACCGGTGACATATAGACAACTATATTTTATTGAACTTATTCTTGATAATATATATATATATATACATATTATATATTTAGAAGATAGAAAAAAGTTTAAATATGAGACTGAGACTGTGAGAACAAAAAGACTTTAACGCCGCAGAAAACAACGTCGTTCAGTTTTTGTTTACATAGAAACCAATTTAACAGTTCACAGAAATATATTCACAGAAGTCTTTGCGTGTTACTAGCAGGATATTATCTAACAGTAAAGATATCCTTATCTTTATCTATACCTCAACTCCTACCCCACCCATTAGTATGATTCACTCCTATAATACGTTAATGTTTTGTTAAAAATATACTTTTGGTCAGTTTTGAACTGTTAAAATAAGCTTTTGTCTTTTTAGTTACAAGTACTTGCCCAATGCCTAACCAAATCATTCAAAAAGTTTGCAAACTAGTCATTGATTCCAAAATAATAAATTGCACAATCATGGTCCAATGATTGTTCTATTCTGGTTTAAAGTGGGAACCTTATTAAAATACTGAGTATAATGCTCCAGTAATCTATTGATAAGAATCTAATAAGATGGTGGATGGGTATAGTTTACTCGCTAGTGCTGGTCAATGGATTCATGTTTTCTAATTAAAGTTGAAAACTTAAAATGAAAAAAAACAATAATTTCTGAAAACTATAGATTCGATCATACACTGTAAAGTTGTGTTCACCCTGTCCATGTAAAAGAAGAATATGCACGAGCAGGCCAAAGTGAATAAATACTAAAGTGGAACAGACTAAGGAAATTCTCTATAGTCTTATTTAAATAATATATAGAAGCTTAAACCCACTTTAATACAATCCTTCTTAGTATTTATTCACTTTGCGAGCAGGCAGGGTACAGGGTACATCCTGTAGTGAATAATGTAGATAAAAAGTTGTATGCGCCCTGTAAAATAAATAAATGATTGATGATATGAAAATATGGCGCGATGATAGGCAAACTAATTATATATATACATATATACAGGATATATATTAGGCTATATACTCAGCTAAACACGTGTTGGTGTATATGCACTTGATATACTCATAGAAAATATTATAAATATTTAAAATTTACAATTAAAACGAATAGGTCGTCTTCTGCATCTATTTTCTGGAACAAGCTGAATAATGTCTTTTTATTTTTTATTTATAGTTTCTTTCTTTGTTTGCAATATATAGCTCACATCTACTTCTACTCCCACCTCCTTTTTTTAACACACAGCCACCCCATTTCCTTTATAACTCTCTCAAAACCCTCCTTTCTCCGGCATTTGAATACCTCCTCCCCCCTCCCTTTTGATTCCCTCGCCTGTATCTTGACCCCCCCTGTACGTGTACTCATCTTATTCTGTCTCCTCATGTTTGCCTTCACCTTTTACTCTCTAGATTTATGCAACAACGCTGCCAATAAAAAGTGACCTCCTCCACCTTACAACCCTCCATGCAGTATAATTCGCAAACTGCATTTGAAGCAGTAAAAATAAATTAAATATTCAAAAGATGGACGGATATGACTTTCATCATTTATAAATACAAGAGATTTGTTTCGTTATATTTGGTAAGGTTCACTTCAAGTATATTACAATTTGTAATTGATTCGGGTGAGAGAAATGTAAATGAATCTCAACTAATTATTTGCCTTTTGATTTATGAAAGAAGAAAAATGTACATTAAAAATTGGATACAATCTTTCGTAAACTAAAGAGGGAATGTAAGCTTTAAAACTAAATTAACATTCTAAACTAAAACAATTTTATCTACTGATGAGCTGCATGAAGAACTGCTATACATAAACATTGTTGCAATACTGTTCTGAAGCATTAAACCTGGCTTAAATTAGTAATTAACATTTTAATGGATACTCAAACTAATATATGTTTCCTCTAATAAACACATTCATCTCTAGTTTTACTTAACTGATACATACAGGTTAAACAATCCTTAATACAATCCTTCTCTGTAGTCGTATTTACATAATACTAGCCTTAGAGGGCGCTTCGCGCCCATCTTCTAAATTAATTGTGAACATGTTCTCTTTGTATACATCTTAAAACAAAACAAAAGTAATTCGCGGATTTTCACAAAAAATTTCGTGGATTTTCAAAATTTTCAAAAATTTAGTGAAGATCGAATTTTGATGGAGACAAATATTTGAAATTTTGATTATTCAAAAACCTTCCCTGGGGTCCTTAGATGTCCCACAAAAAATTTGGGCACGATCGGTTCAGCCGTTTTGACGTTTATTGGATACAAACAAACAGACTAGTCAAATTTTTATATAGATATAGAAGCTTAAACTCACTTTAATACAATCCTTCTCTGTAGTCTTATTTAAATAATGTATAGAAGCTTTAACCCACTTTAATACAATCCATCTCTACAGTCTTATCTAAATAATATATAGAAGCTTCAACTCACTATAATACAATCCTTCTCTATAGTCTTATTTAAATAATATATAGAAGCTTAAACTCACTTTAATACAATCCATCTCTATATTCTTACTTAAATAATATGTAGAAGCTTAAACCCACTTTAATACAATCCTTCACTATAGTCTTATTTAAAAAATATATAGAAGCTTAAATTCACTTTAATACAATCCTTCTCTAGTCGTATTTAAATAATACTGGCCTAAATTAATTGTGAACATGTTCTCTTTGTGTACATCGTAAACAAAACAAAAATAATTCGCGGATTTTCACAAAAAATTTCGTGGATTTTCAAAATTTTAAAAAATTTAATGACGATCGAATTTTGATGGAGACAAATATTTAAAATTTCAATCATTCATAAACCTTCCCTGGGGTCCCTAGATGTCCCACAAAAAATTTAGGCCCGATCGGTTCAGCCGTTTTGACGTTTATTGGATACAAACAGACAGACAGACAAACAAACAGATAATATATAGAAGCTTAAACTCACTTTAATACAATCCTTCTCTATAGTCTCATTTAAATAATATATAGAAGCTTAAACTCACTTTACTACAATCCTTCTCTATAGTCTTATTTAAATAATATATAGAAGCTTAAACTCACTTTAATATTCTTCTCTATAGTCTTATTCAAATAATATATAGAAGCTTAAACTCACTTTAATACAATCCTTCTCTATAGTCTTATTTAAATAATATATAGAAGCTTAAACTCACTTTAATACAATCCTTCTCTATAGTCTTATTTAAATAATATATAGAAGCTTAAACTTACTTTAATAAAATCCTTCTCTATAGTCTTATTTAAATAATATAAGGAAGCTTAAACTCACTTTAATACAATCAATCTCTATAGTCTTATTCAAATAATTTATAGAAGCTTAAACTCATGCTTTAAACATTGACAGTCACTTAGTAAACCTCTCAAAAGGTTTCTGAAATATTAATAATAATTTGTTATTTTTTCATTATTTTGTCCTGATTTATAAAGTAGGTTGTGTTCGTTTTTGCAGTCTTATTTACATAAAAAAATAAGAAATAAATCTAGTGTATTGTCCCTTTAAACTATCTAAGATGAAGTATAAACTATACATTATTTGGCGTAATGTGCACAGAATGAGGTACGCCCATATCAGATAGGGATATAAAAACATCATTAAAATCAAATGTACTGGGGTCTCCCCCCCCATTCCCGACACTAGTTTTAATTGTAATATAATTTTGTGAGCTGATTTATGTTTGCTGAATAGTACAGTAATTTAAAACTAGAAAAAGGGTAATGAATGAAACATTTCAGAAACTGTAGACAAAGTGTACTTCCAGTAAAAAGAAGTGTTTGTCCTATGTCCAAATAAAAGTGTATGTCCTATGTCCAGTAAAAAGAAGTCTATGTTCTATGTCCAACGTAACCCTTAAATACTTTGTTAAAGAAAAAATGCGAATCGGGCTGATTTTCTTTGCATTAAGGGTCATTTAAAATCAAGGCCTTTTAAAATATTAAAATTATTGGTATGAAACACTGTCATATAGGAACACCAGGAACCTTGTAATATAGGTATACCAGGAACCCTATTATATAGGAACACCAGGCACCTTGAAATATAGTAACACCAGGAACCCTATAATATAGGAACACCAGGAACCCTGTAATATAGGAACACCAGGAAACCTGTAATATAGGAACACCAGGAACCCTGTAATATAGGAACACCAGTAACCCTGTAATAAAGGAACACCGGGAACTCTATAATCCAGGAACACCAGAAACCCTGTGATATAGGAACACTAGGCATCCTGTAATATAGGAACACAAGGAACCCTGTAATATAGGAACACCAGTAACCCTGTACTAAAGGAACACCAGGAACCCTATAATGCAGGAACACCAGGAACCCTGTAATATAGGAACACCAGGCACCCTATAATATAGCTAGGAACACCAGAAACCCTGTTATATAGGAACACCAGAAACCCTGTAATATAGGAACACCAGGAATACTGTAATATAGGAACACCAGGAACCTTGCAATATAGGAACACCAGTAACCCTCTTATATAGGAACATAAGGAACCCTGTAATATAGGAATACCAGGAACCGTGTAATGTAGGAAAACCAGGAACCCTGTAATATAGGAACACCAGGAACCCTGTAATATAGGAAAACCAGGAACCCTGTAATGTAGGAAAACCAGGAACCCTGTAATATAGGAACACCAGGAACCCTGAAATATAGGAATACCAGGAACCTTGTCATATAGGAACACTAGGAACCTTGTAATATAGGAGCACCAGGAACCCTCTTATATAGGAACATCAGGAACCCTGCAATATAGGAACAAAAGACACCCTGTAATATAAGAACACTGTAGGACCCTGTAATATAGGAACACGGAACCCTTTAAGATAGGAACCCTGTAAGATAGGAACACGGAACCCTATAAGATAGGAACCCTGTAAGACAGGAACACCAGGAAGAATGATGGAACGCTAGACAGTGAGCTACACCGTATTTAAGGACTAGGTTTAAATATGTTGAATGTACGCTGGATCAGCTTGAATAGGGAATGATGAATGGGTCTGCTTGAGGTTGCAAAAAGTTGACCTAGAACCATTTTTTATCAATAGGTAGTACATTGATGTAGGTAGCACATTGATGAAACCCTAGTATAAACAGTATACACCCTAACTAGTTTTTTTCCAAATCGATTTAATTTTTTTTAAATTAAACTGTTTAAAGTATAAATGATAGTATATAATCCTAATCTGGCCCTTGCTTGAGGGCCAAGTTTTAAAAATATTCCCAGTATCCTGCACAAGGGATTTTTTCAGACACCCTGTTCAACGAGTGCGGGGGACTAAATCAACTAAAACATAACCGATCTTTCTCAAATCTCATGTCAATGTCAGATATTAAACAAACGACGAAGATTAAAGGTTAAAATACGAAATATATATATAGATAGATAACAGGGCCGTAACTGAGGGGGGGGGCAGCCATGATCCTAAGGGGGCACCACCCCCTGTAGGATTGACGGACTCCGGCTCCGCCTCCCTGGACGGACGTTTTTGAGATTTATTGGATTACCGTGAACAATGGACGTTTTTTAGAATTAACTAAATATTTTTGAGAAATAACTGGAAATTCTTTAAGTCCAATGAACACAAAACACAAATCAGACATATTTCACCAATTATGTTGATTTTCAAGCCTTTTCCTTATTGAAAAGTTGAATGGGTCGCACAGTTGAATATTTTAAATTGCAAAGGGATTGAGTCTTTGCCACAAACTCTTAATTTTGCAATCCAATGCCGTAGACCTTAGATATTTCGAACATTAAATTCTGTTAGATTAAATAATCTAAGTTTGAAATATTAAAGGTTAACACAATTAGGTTGCAAAGATTTAGGGATTAGAAGATTTGAGTTTGAGGCAAAAACTCCGTTCCTTTAAGAATTGGCCCTTTAAATTTACTATATGTGCATTGTGCGATGTGGAAGAGTAGACTGTATGTTTGTAAGCTAGGGTATACGCCTAGCCACTGATAGTCGTCATTTTTCAACCAATTGTATTCTTTCATTCTGCACTACACAGATAAATTAGAGATAATAAACATAGGAATAAAGGAGTGTATGTACATTGTACATAAATACTTAAATAATAACTACACGCATTATTTATCCTTTTTATTATTTATTCTGTTTTTCATAGGAGCATGTTAAATGTTTTAATCTATGTATGGTTTGTCTGTTACTTTTTATTCATGATTTGAGTCATACAATCTAAGGGAAGGCTTATTATAAAAATCAAATCCACAATTGAAAACAGAAAAAAACCGTTTATCTTAGATTTTATTGTTTAAATATGTAAGATTGCAAAATTGTCGAAGGGAAAAGGAAAAAGAGGGTTGTGTGTCTTAAAAACCTAGTTTTGAAAAAATGGAACATTCAGGACATTCCTTGTATCAAAGAAACTGTCAATTTAAATATTTGCATGCCGGGATCACAGCCGTATATTTAAAACCTTCATCAGAAAAAAAAACAGCTTTTCTAACTGAAAATTGGTAGATTTGTTGTTTCAACAAAATGTGACGATATTTTCAGCATTTTTGTTCTTGATGAAGGTAAAGGTTCTGCGCAAAAGTGTAAAAGCTAAAAACTTTAAATATTATGAAAAAGTTAAGCTTATTTTTTTTGTCGCTGGTTGGAAGATAAACTGACCATTTAATCTTAAAATGAAAGAATAAAAAGATAATTAATCTGATTTAGTTTATCAAAAATCTTTAAGCTCATACTTTTCTTTATTTTCTGTTCAAAGTATATTGATTTGGTATTATCGACAAAGGACTTGAGTCTTTGTCACAAATTCAAATTTTCTAATCCTTATATCTTAGCAACTTGATGGTGCAAATCTTTGATATTTCAAACTTAGATTATATGATCTACCATAATCCATAGTTTGAAATGTCTAATATCTACGGCATTGGGTTGCAAAGATATAGGGATTAGAAAATTTGAGTTTGTGGCAAAGACTCAAATCCTTTTTGAGTAAAAAAGTTTTACAGATGAGCGAACAGACATTACAGAAATCTGCGATACATTTAGCATGATAAATCATTTGAATATGAAGCCGGATACACCATTCGCAAAAAAGTTGTGTTGTGCTCCGGGATACAGTAAGATGCACTGAAAGTGTTTTAGAAGACTGTAATTTCAATAATTTTCATTTAGTTGAACATAATTAAATATCTAATTTGGCACTTTGCAAATTGTTTTTAAAATGGTTGGAAAAGGATGAGGGTGAAGAATTTTTATTTTTTTTGCATGATTGTTGTAAAATAATTAGGTCAACTTATCAAATGTGACTAATTTTTTTAGATATTTTTTTCTCCAAAATTCATTATAAAATTGTCAGTGCCACGCACTCACATTTTTAGCTTTCATAATTATTAAAAAATAATAATATTGAATACTCTTTTTATATTTAATAATTAAACCAATGAGAACAAGTGATGTTTATGAAAAGCTAACATTTTTTCTAAACAACTGAAATGCAAGAAGTTTGTATGTATCCTACAGTTCTTTAAATCCATAAAAACAAAACAATCAAATTTCAAAACAATGTACAATCGAAAAAAATTACCAATACAATAGGCTAGTGTATGAACCAAGTTCAATAATGCACTGTAAAATTTAAATTGCACTGTCAAATTCAGCAAATTTAAATGAAGAAATAATTTTCAGAATATCATGACAATTTTAAAAGATATTTCATAAGTATTTTAAAGGACTGCAGTTCATTAGTATATATATAGATTTTCAGTTATATGGAATTATAATGATCCAAATAGCTTAATTTTGGTATTTGTCGCAATTTTTAAAAATAATTATGGCCGCAAAAGAAATAAAACGATTTCAATGTTGAATAGTGTTACAACCAATTAGCCATTTTATTCTATGTAATAAACAAAATTTAAAAGGTGTGTGACATCAACCTCTAGACAGGAAAAGACTGTATTTGTAGCACTCCAAATGTAAAATTCTGTTGTCAACTAAAGGTACCACTGAAATTTGTTTAAAGGAATTTTTAACTTTCATTTATGCTGAAAATCTCTTTAAATGTCCGGAAACCTTGGACCCTGGAACTTCCCTTGGACCCTGGAACCTCCCTCTAAACCTTGGACCCTGAAACCTCTCTCTAAATTTCAGATTCCTCGGATTTTTATTTATCTGTGCCCCGACATTTACGACAAGGTTTATGCCTACCCCAATCTGCACATGCATAAAATTATAGTCGAAGGAAAATTTACATAATCAAAATAATTTCATAACTTTATAATCCTAGCTGTTTGAATATGTAAGTTTATTAGAAATAAAGAAAATTTACGTGCATCAATTAGTAAAATTAAACAGCAATTTTTACCTAATATTTTGACCAGCAAATAAATGCAGTCAGTGCAGTTAACTCATCCACCGGTCACCATCAAGGCTTAACTCTAATCAAGAAAATGTGTGGGTGTGTTGATACAGTCAACCCTCAACTTTTTATTATGACAGAAATAATTTTAATTATCAATTAAAATATTATTAATATTAATCAATTCACTAGGAAATAATAGGGAACTATTAAATTAAAACCCAACTATCGAATATCAGCTCTTCTGATTAGTACAGAGCCCTTCAACCATGGCCTTGAAGGGAAAAGCTATGATTAAAAAAGGTCTTTTTCGTTTTAAGTTTTAAATGTATGATGATATATAGAACAAATAACTCTAATTGCCTGAGATGGAATTTAAAGAATTTGAGCCGCAGTTTAAATCCGCCAAAACCCGGTTTAAATTTAGCGCCGGCTTAAATCTTGAAACATTTGATACAATTTTAAGTTGAACCAACCATATTTAAACCGCGGCTTAAATTTAAACCGCCGCACAAATTCTTTAAATTCGGCCACTGGATATCTTTATCTGGGATTTTATGGTAAATCCGTAGTTGATAAAAGTCGTGAAAGGAATTGAGCCTTTGCCACAAACTCAAATTTACTAGCTCCACTATCTTTGCTACCTGATACTGATTTAATAGAATTCATAGTTTGAAATATCTAAGATTCTGCATGACATTGTGTTGCAAAGATAAAGGGATTAGAAAATTAGAGTTTGTGGCAAAGACTCATTTCCTTAAAGGGACAGACCGGCTATGTAAGGTAGTTCAACTGAGTATGCAGCCTTGTTAACAAATCCTTTAGGATTCATTTGAGACATATAAAACGCCGAATTTGCGCTCAAACTTAGGATTTCCAGATCTGTAAAAAGTTGTTTATGTCTCATCAAATGAATCCAAAAGAATTTTTCCACAACACTGCATACTCAGTTCAACTACCTTACGTAGCCGGTCTGCCCCTTTAAGTCAAGGCAGATTCTAATCCAAAACAGAAAAAAATGAATACCCCATTCTCCCCATCCCGTCCAAGCATTTATGAATGATTTACATTCACTATTTACTTTCAATTTATCAAGTGGGTTCGGTTTGATGTTAATTATTTAAAAATCTACTTTTGAGAATACAACAAATACCATGAACGGTCTCTATAGTAGAAATTTCTCTTACACAGCAATGAAGTTTTAATTTAAGAAATCTTAAGTTTTAATAATTTTATCAAAACATAAAAAGATGTCATGCCAACAATTTAATTAATAAAATAATCACATAAATAATTCTCGGTTCAAATTTCTGTTTTTGCTTCTAGTAAAAAAGTATTATTTCTCGTTGTTATCAGAAATTTATACCTCTACTCAAAAATTCAATTATTTGAAAATTCCCTTTAATATAAAGAATCTCTCACTACCCACTACACCTGCAGTACTAAACCAAGTATAGCCAGGAGTCGTTACGAATATATACTGCAGAATAGGAATAGTCTTTGATCAGACATTTTGGAATTTATAAACTCTATAATAATTTAAAACAATTACCTTCTGATTGGTATGCTGGACAGTGCACAACCAGATACCACCCAGCTTAATATAAAATATACACAGGGTGTCCTAGCAAAAAATGTTCCAAAAATTCACACTAATTTTACTTTATATTGTTAAAATTTGAATATTGATTTCAAATTTGAATTGATTTCAAATTGTGTTTAAATTAAAAATTAAAATACAGTGCAGTCGGCGTTTATATCAATACAATGGCAACGATTTTTCTTTTTAAGTTTTAATTTATAACAAGTTTTACAAGTTTACAAGTAAACAAAGAGAGACTGTAGATAGTTTCTTATTTTTTTCCTTTTTATGTGTATCCAGTTTGAAAGCTTGCTATAAATGAAATAGAAATTGAAATTGAAAAATGTCGTTTTTATTGTATTGATATATATGACAACGATTGTATTAAAATACATTATGAGATATCCATTCGAAGAAAACTGAATAACTTAAAACCGTAAAAACTAATAAAGCTACCATCTGAAATTTTATATTTTTGTGAAATCACGAAGACATAACAAAGTGTGACGTATTTCGAACCACTCCACGGAAGCCTGTTCAATCTTTCGATTAAAATGTGAGAACATTCTAACAAGCGATATTTGTAAAACAAAATCATTTAATTAAAAACAAACTTCCGTTTCCCAAATTGTGCCTAAATTAAATGGTGCAGGAGTATTCTACAAATGTTTAAATGTTGTTGGATGACAATTCAGAAAGTGTTTAATTGTCATTCCGTGGATTGCGTCTGGGAATGGGTTGAAAAGAAGATGATTTGAAGGTTTTTAGAATTGTTAAAAGTGTTTTCAGATTTGTACGTAATGATTGAAACCAAAGAGTATGAGTAGTAACAGAATGAGCAGAGACTTAGCTCAATCGACTGAATTTTGATATTCACGGTAAAAACTTTAGAATTTGATGACTATTCACAAAATAAATTATACAGATGCTAGCTCTGTATTTATTTATCATCCAAGGTCAGAACCCAAACAGGACAGATAT
Source organism: Eurytemora carolleeae (assembly GCF_000591075.1). NCBI lineage: Eukaryota > Metazoa > Arthropoda > Copepoda > Calanoida > Temoridae > Eurytemora > Eurytemora carolleeae. The sequence goes on along the minus strand of NW_019396281.1, from coordinate 26,020 downwards.
AGGTTAATTGCACACTTATTCAGGATTTAAGATATACTAGAGATTTTTTTTTAAATATTAAGAAATATAAAGCCTAATAGAAGCAGGACAAAAATCTCTGTCTTCAAAATGATATTCTTGCAGACAAAAAATAGAACTTTCTTTTATCAGCATTGCCGGAGAAATAAAATCCAATATATCTTTAAGAATCAAAGGTTAATTAACAATTAACAGAAATTATCGATTAAGAAGGCCGGAAATCAGCTGAGTCGTTTACATAATTTCAAAACATACGGTATTATGTAAACTTTAAATATGTTGATGATCCCTTTTAAACACTGTCAATATAATTTCAACTGAACATCCATTTCAAAAGTTACATTTCCGATTTACAACGGTAAACAATTAGACCTTGGGTGAGCAACACTTTTTTATGAACTATTAATTAGATGGATGAAAAATTCCAAGAGAACCCTGTTAAGACCTGCAATTTGTCCGATTGTAAACGAAAAGGGAATATTAAAGGGACTGTCAACTTAATTTGAATTGAACCTGCATTAAATAGTTATCATGCCTTATTCACAAGAGTACCCCATAAACCTAATGATTAAAATTGATAAGAAATAGTAGTTTTCTTGTATTTGTACACAGATAAATTCTGTTAAGTTCCTTCATTGACTCTGCTGCATAAATCAACATGTTACCTTCAAAGCGAAACCGCAATGTAGAATTAATGTTCCAAAGAAAACAACAATACCTCTTTTTTTTTGCTCCAAATAAGTTTCAAAGTGTACCATTGTGATTCGGACTTGTAACGTTTTTTTTTAATACTTGGATATATACATATGCATCGACATTCACTTTAAAGGGACTATAAAGGAAAAATGAAAGGGGGTATAGGCTGAAAGCTAATCACTTTAGCTCTCGATCGCGACCCATGAAAGTTATATCTGATGTTCCTATCTCGAGAAATTGATTTACAACTTTGTCAAATTTATACGAAAATTAATATATATACAATTTTGTATAATAGTAGTAGGTTTAAACAGATCATATTCAGCA
>NW_019396281.1:0-24872 GCF_000591075.1 Eurytemora carolleeae | reverse complement strand
TGGTAATATATTTATAATCAGATCAGTTAAAATCTTGACAAACAAACAAACTGAGAATCAATAAGACCGACGGGAGGATGAATGGAGAGACATCAAAGATCTGAAATATTTAATTGATGAAAAATGATCCGGACACAGCAGAGGTACAATGATAGATAGATAGATAGATAGATAAATAGATAGATAGATAGATAGATAGATAGCTAGATAGATAGATAGATAGATAGATATATAGATAGATAGATAAGTTCGTTGAAATAGATAGATAAATAAGACGTGATGCATTAAGATATAATAACACTATGTGCAATTCTTTAAATTACCTCAACTACATTTTGTGCCAATGGTTGAAGTAATACCATGAAAGCTTCAATTTAATGCAATTTACAGCAAACAATTGAACTAAATAAAATATCTATTTAACCTAAAAAGAACCGGGGTCCATAAAATAACCCTAGCATAAGAACAAGTTTTTACAAGTTCTATACTTACATACATCCTCACAAGGTACTAATGCAAGGAAAGTTAATAGCGGTCGCGTATACACTGCGTATTGAAACCAGTTCTCTTTGGGCGGACTTTGTAAACAAGGTAAACAAGAAAAGATGCATCATTGTTTGTTTAGTATCCGAGGAGGTAAACAGTATTAATTTTTGATAATTTTGATAATTTACATAATAGTGTAACAATGTGTGATTTTGTTGATCTTTTACGATCAGCGATTCAAGGATTTTTTAGATCGCTGAGATCATAGCTACCTAGGGGTATCATGCCCCCCCCCTTTTCACCATTTGGATAGACTTTTGAATCCTAACGGATTTATTTGAGTTTGCATGTGAATTCTATAAATAACCCAAGCCACGCTGATAACCGAAGCCACGCCAATTGTTCCGTTATTCCAGAGGCCCGGGCGCTGGTGGGATGGCCGGCCAGCTCCCGGGGAACTAGGGTTAAGCTCTAGGCAAGGGTGGAGTGAAACTCGGGGGAAAATAGCAGTTGAAGACCAGCTCCCTAGTTAATAGGTTCCCCTGGAGATCTCCCATCACTCTGAACTATTCTCAATTCATGCAATTTGATTCGTATAGTATTTTCTTATAGTATTTGTATCTTTGTAAATAATAATAATTTGTAAGAAAAACCGACTCGTCGAATATTAAATCAAATGAGTAGTTGTTTTGATTCATTTTTCTTTCATATATAACAATAGTTTCCTATGACCAGAATATTTCACAGATTATTTTTGTGAAAATGGATTCCATGTCAGGCTGTGACATCTGTCTTGTGTTTGCCTTTCTGCCATAAGACAGTACACTGCAGTACATATCTGTACACCTCTGAAATAACTTTCCTTGCATTAGTACCTTGCATCCTCACGTACTGTCCCATGTTCTTTGTACGAAGTTCAGGATAAACACTCAACAAAATCTAAAGAATAAAATAAAGCTTCTTATGTTCTTCCAAAATTAATGAATCATACGTTAATAAATTTTTTATTTCATTTTGTTTGATTTTAAAAATTTCATTCATCCAAAAAAAAACTATGGGACTGTTTAATGATCAATTTTTAGGTATAGAGATAGATAAATAGGTTGATGATCATGTGGCTGTTTAATGATTAATTTTTAAGCTTAGGGATAGATTAATAGGTTGATGATCAGGTGACTGTTTAATGATTAATTTTTAAGCTTAGGGAATGATAAATAGGTTGATGATCTTGTGACTGTTTAATGATCAATTTTTAAGTTTAGAGATAGATAAATAGGTTGATGATCATGTGATTGTTTAATGATCAATTTGTAAGTTTAGGATAGATAAATAGGTTGATGATCATGTGACTGTTTAATGATCAATTTTTAAGTTTAGAGTTAGAAAAATAGGATGATGATCATGTGACTGTTTAATGATCAATTTTTAAGTTTAGGGATAGATAAATAGGTTGATGATCATGTGACTGTTCAATAATAGATTTTTAAGTTTAAGGATAGATAAATGGGTTGATGATCATGTGACTGTTTAATGATCTGCAATTCAAAATGTATCTGGTAGATAAATAGGTTAATATATATGATCATGTGACTGTTTAATGATCAATTCAAAATTTATCTGGTAGATAAATAGGATGATGATCATGTGACTGTTTAATGATCAATTAATAAGTTTAGGGATAGATAAATGGGTTGATGATCATGTGACTGTTTAATGATCAACTCAAAATTTATCTGGTAGATAAATAGGTTGATGATCATGTGACTGCTTAATGTATAATTGCAAATGGATAGATTAATAGGTTGATGATCATGTGACTGTTTTATGATAAATTTATGTACTAAGGGATATGACAGTGGCTATTTAGTGGTTTTGTCGTATGGTTTTAATATTTGATCTCCGTGAAATGTCCAAGCCAATTTAATAAATGACACAAATTAATCATAAGCTTTTAGCTCATGCAGCCCGAACTGGATCCCAGGATTTAATTGGTTTAGCTGGTTCCTCAGATTTATTTGGTTTAGTTTAGTTCCCCGGATTTATTTGGTTTAGCCTGGTTTCCCAGATTGATTCTCTTAGTTTGGTCCCCTGGATTGATTCTCTTAGTTTGGTTCCCGGGATTAATTTTCCCGGATTTATTTGGTTTGGTTAGGTTCCCCGGATTGGTTTTAAGATTCGGTTTGGTTTGGGTTGATTGCTAAGATTGACTTGGCTAGGTTAGGTCCCCAAATTGATTTGGTTTGGTACGCAGAATAATTTTAACTCCGATTGTAAAAAAGAATCAAATAAGGGTTTACGAGTCCCGTCAAATTAAAGTGGAGAATTGGTTAAACTGTTATTTGTCCAATGCTCCATATCCATCTTTACCACAGAGTAAATATCATCATAGAGTGGGCAGTATTTGTCCAACTCCATTTACATCTCTACCACAGAGTATACACCATCTCAGAGTGGGCAGTATTTGTCTAACTCCATATCAATCTTTACCACAGAATACAAACCATTTCTACTAAGCATCACAAAGTTGGAATGTAACGGTTCTTATTTAACCCTATAAAAGATGGGGGTCTGAATCTGTGTAAATCCTGACCCCCCCCCCCAAAGAAAAAAGGCCTTAGAGAATAGGTATAGGGTTGAAATGTATGTTCATAGACCAATTTTTCAAGGCCAGCTCATGGAAAAAAAATTAGACAGATAACTTTTATAGTTTGGGTGCTAGGGAGGGTTGAAAAAGGCCTAAAAAAGGGTCAAAAAAGTGAGATTTTTGTTTAACCAAATATCAAAGTGTGACGCATGTTTCTACATGCATTTTTCAAGGGCTTTTTTAAAACATCGTTTTTTTGATCTGTAGATTTAGTCGCAAAAATGTTATGGGCTATTTTAGATTTTATTTTTATTACAGATACCAGACTTTTTTTTAAAAGTCAAAACATTTTAAAGTTTTTTTAGACATATTTTTTATAGATGTACGTATATATAACACTGATCATATCGGCTTAGTTTGATACAAACTCCGTAATAATTTAGTCTCTGTGGTATCTCCATTAAACCTGTAATATAACCCCAAAAAGGTTGCAACACAATCTAGTAAGCCTAATAAACCATGCTTATTTATGCTTCTGGGTTAACCCTAACCTACCGGAGACAATCATCCCTACCCCCCCCCCATCCTCTATCCGCACTCAAATAAAATTAGTCGCGGTGTGATTTATCCTAAAACATCAATCAAAAAACCAAATCAGTTAACCCTTCACAAGAAACATAATTTACTTGGTATATCAACTAAACACATTCTTATTTTCCTGTCCCAATATCTTTGCAACCTGTTGTCGTAGACAAACAGTCGTCTTCGTTTATATCAATACAATGAAACAACATTCAATTTTCATTTTAAAATCTTCCAAGCTTTCAAACATCAGAAACATATAAACATTTTAACAATGAGAAGTTGTCAATTAACAGCTAAACTTTCTTTACTTGCACTCTTGTATCATGAAATATAATGGTAAGGGATTAAATCATTGTTAATTAAAAGTCGTCTTCATTGTATTGATATTTCAAACCAAGAATTCTGTTCATAATTCAAATGTTTACAAGATATAAAATATAAACAAGGATTAGACTGACAATTAGAAATTAAGGATTACTATTCACCTTCTTTGAAGCAGTAACAAACATTATGTGTATTATCATGTGCGTAAGTAACATGAGATATAAATAACAAAAGTCAATTAAAGATATATACATAGGTATAAGATTTTTGTTTTGAATTGTGGTTTTCTGCCAACCCTCCTAGCTCTGCAGGATAAAAATATTGCACTGAGGTCCTACAGTCATTGTATCTTTGATGATGCATGCATGATGCAAATTTATGATATTTTTATTCCAATCATTATCATTTAGCATCCCAAGTCCTTTTCACTCTTCCCTATCCTTCTTTTTCCCAATATCAAAATCTCTTTGCCTGGGTGTTTGTTTGTTTGCATATATCCAATCAACGTAAACGTAAACGGGCCAAATTTTTTAGGCATTTCACATGACCCCTGGGAAGGTTTATGGGTGGTCGAAGTTGACAAATTTTGCCGGGAAAAAATATCGAAATTTATCATTGTTGAAAATGAGACAATTAAACAAGAAAGTCCGTAAAAATTTGAGAATTAAATTGCAATTTGAATTGGTTCCCAAAACATATTTGGCATTTACTTGATCATGAACCTGATTATAGATCGGATCATGAACCTGATCATGAACATGATCATGAAACTGGTCTAGAACCTGATCTTAAACCTGATCATGAACCTGATCATGAACCTAAACATGAAAAAGGTCACGAACCTGATCATAAACCTGATCATAAACCTGATCATGAACATGGTAATGAACATGATCATGAACCTGGTCTAACCTGATCATTAACCTGGTCATGAACCTTATCTTAAACATAATCTTAAACCTGATCATGAATCTGATCATGAACCTGATCAAAAACCTGATCATGAACCTGATCATGAGCCTGATCATGAACCTGATCATGAACCTGATCATGAACATTATCATGAGCCTGATCATAAAACTGGTCTAGAACCTGATCATGAACCTGATCAGAAACGCGATCATGAACCTGATAATGAACCTGATCATGAACATGATCATGAACATGATCATGAAACTGGTCTAGAACCTGATCTTAAACCTGATCATGAACCTGATCATGAACCTGACCTTGAATCTGATCATGAACCTGATCATGAACCTGATCATGAACCTAAACATGAAAAAGGTCACGAACCTGATCATAAACCTGATCCTAAACCTGATCATGAACATGGTCATGAACATGATCATGAACCTGGTCTAACCTGATCATTAACTTGGTCGTGAACCTTATCTGAAACATAATCTTAAACCTGATCATGAACCTGATCATGAACCTGATCATGAACCTGATCATGAACCTGATCATGAACCTGATCATGAACCTGATCATGAACCCGATCATGAACATTATCATGAGCCTGATCATGAAACTGGTCTAGAACCTGATCATGAACCTGATCAGAAACCCGATCATGAACCTGATCATGAATCTGATCATGATTGCACCTATAAAGAACGGAACAAGGTCTTCCAGACATCCACAAGTTGGTGACTGTTTTTCATTGTTGTGTAGTTTGCATGGAAGATTTTAAGTGCTTAATTTTCTTGTCTTACAAATCTGCCGAACTACCGTGTTAATTGTTAATTAAGCAAATTGTTTGAAGAAAATAATATACTTGTCTTCATTAACCTTAATATATCTGCCAGCTTTTCTATTCAAATCGTGCTTCATAACAAAGCGGCGAGGGGTAATTATTATTCCCTATATATGTGAAATCTGATGGTGTTAACCTTTGATATTTCAAACTTAGATTATTTCATCTATAACAGAATTCCTGTGTTCAAAATATTACATTTTAGCACAACCTCCTGCGGCAAAGCGGTTACTGTGAGGAATATTATAACCCATTCTTTGTTACATTTTTAAGTTTGTTACAGTGCTACGAGTTGGCCAACTATATGTTAAAACTTACATAAATACACACCGACACATCTACAATTATATTCAACTTTATACAAAAATAAAATACTCCTAAATGCACAATACTTTAAACTTTTTTATGGCAAACCTAAAGTAAATTGTAAATTGCAGATCTAACAGTTTTTTTAAATGTGTAGAGTGTACAGTTTAGAGTATAGAGTGTAGAGTGTAGAGTGTAGAGTGTAGAGTGTAGAGTGTAGAGTGTAGAGTGTAGAATTTTCTATGTAGATTGTAGTATGCAGAATGTAGAATGTAGAATAAAGAACGCAGAATGTAGAATGTAAATGTAGAATGTAGAATATAGGATGTAGAATGTAGAATGTTAAATGTAGAATGTAGCTTTAAGAATGTAAGATTAAGAATGTAGAACTCTATAGAATGTAGAATGTATAATGACTATTGTAGATTGTAGAATGCACGACGTAGAATGTAGAATGTAGAATGTAGCATTAAAAATGTAGATTTCTATAGAATGTAGATTGTAGAATGAAGAATAAAGATTGTAGAATGTAGAATAAAGGATGTAGATTGTAGAATGGAGATTGTAAATTGTAGAATGTAGAATGAAGCTTGTAGACATTAAAGGTTTATTATATAAATGTTTTTATCTCGTTGTATAGATATAAATTATATACAATCTAACTCAAGCTGGGATTTATATTAAAAATGTCAATCATTCAACAATCAATGGAGGCAGGAATTAAATATGTGTTTAAATTTTTTTAAGATAAATTTTGTTTACGAATCGGTAGTTTTTTAATACCTCGCCTGCTTATCAGTTTAACATTATCAAGCAGTCACGCGAAACTTAATGTCCAGGTTTTTAAACTGTTGTAACATTTTTTAGTTTGTAATTCGACGACGATTAAATACATGTATATCTTTGGGAGCAATTTAAGAGATGCATTTTTACAATCCCTTTTTCTTATTATCTTATAAAATCCTTGGACTGTGTAGAAATCTAGAAATACAACCCCCCTCCTTCATTAGCTTATAGAACATTGTTTGTGTTCTTCAATTTTAAATGTCGTCGTTAATGAATAATAGATTTAAAGATGCTGTGGAACCGGTGTCGCGCATCAGTTCATTCCCCCTAGGACAGGCTACAAACAAAATATTAGATTTAAAGATGCTGTGAAACCGGTGTCATGCATAAGTTCATCCCCCTCGGACAGGCCATATTTTATATCACTTGCTGCATGATGTTTATCAACTTATTGTGATCGGAAAAACACATTAAAAAGTATATCGAATAAAATTTCATTGTTTGATGATTTGAAAGTGAGACGACATTTTAAAGTACATACAATTATTTGCATCTGTTTTTATAGTGCTTACAGTGAGAACCAGAAAACTCTGGAATATGAAGACGACTTTTAGATTCAAGGTTTGTCTTTAAATAGTTCAATAAGCATGTGACACAGCAATTGTGCAGTGTAAACAGACCCATTTCACTTAATTGGTGATCTAATACGTGCAGAATAAAACTTTGTAAAAATGAAAGGGGGTACAGGCTTACGGCGAAAAATTATCGATGGTGATCGCTACTAATCTTACTTCTATCTGTTGCGTCTTTAAGGAAAAATGTGTTAAAAAGAACGTAGCGTCCGTAGAAATTCAGAAAGTTGCAATATACGACTCGGATCATAAAAAGATTAATTTAATTCAAAACAAATCATTCAGATATTAGAACCTATAATCATCGATAATTTTTCGATGCATTAAGTTAATATTTCATAATATTTAAAAAAAAATAATACTTGGCTTACAACTTGTTTTCACGGCTGTCGCTGGATTTTTGTACATTACTGGAAAATATGAAACTGTCGTCTTTATTATCGAAACAGGAATAAATTTTTTCAATATAATGTAATCTAATGTAATATAATATTATATAATAGAATAGAATAGAATATAGAGTCTCGTATGGGAAAATATGTTGTTGAACTTTTCATGGCCAATAATCAAGAAAATGTTTTCAACTTTTAGAACTTTCTTATCTCAGATTTCAAATATTTTCTAGTGTCAAACAAATTTATGCCTCAGCTTCTTGTGTGTATAAAAAAGGAAAAGTCTTCAAATAGGGAATTTTAAAATACGGTGAGTTAGCTGAATTTAGGATTACAATTAAACCTCAAAATGTTCCCAAGAGCCAGAAATTTCAAAAATTTTAATTCCAAAAACCGGTTTTTCTCCAACCAATGAATAAGGCAATATAAACCCTTCAATACAAAAAAAAGCAAATACAGGGTAACCCACAAAGGATGAGATTGAACGGATTTTATACTATCTGTTTCCTAACCTTGCATTCATGATTTCCTTCTGTGAACTTGTTTCTGTCTTGGCCTAATTATATAAAAAGCTTTATAAAAGACTAAATTCAAGGCAGAAGACTTGGTTTAACCTTTAAATCGTCATATTAAACGAGTTTTAGGTCGTCTTTTCAGTCTCATCCTTTGTGGTTAACACTGTATGTAGAACAACAAATCATTCAAAAGAAAAATATTACGTATTTCTGTAAATGAATTGATTTACATTTCGTTTTTCTGGAACAATATAAATGGATAATATGGATAAAAATCATTGTTACTCAATGTATTTAATTACTTATTAATAAGTTTGAGCTTATTGGCTTAGGTATCGTTTATTTTAATTTACTTGTAAATCTATATTTACTGAAAAACGACCTTTATGGATCATTTAGCGCAAAAGCGCAATGGAAATTTTCGCTAAAATGTTTTCTTTATTCTTTTGAGATAATATCTGTTGTGTATTTTATCCCAAAAAGTTGGTATTATGAATATTTTGAAATAGGTGAAGAATCTAATTAAAAAGTCTGAAAACTGTTATTATTGTCATTTTCTAACAACCTTTTCTAAAGGCAGTTAAAAAGGAATTTTTTTCGCCACAATCATCTTTGCAACCTGATGGTGTAAACCTTGGATATTCCAAACTTAGATCATAGTGTACACCTTTGATATTTGATCTAACAGAATTAATAGTTTGAAAAATCTATCGCATTGGGTTGCAAAGATACAGGGATTAGAAAATCACAGTTCCTCTCCATGATTTCATGGATTTATTCAGTCGTATTTCTTCAATTCAACCTTTTCTACCTCTTTATCTAATAAGTAATGATTATCCAATTAAAAAGTACACAATTGAAAATAATCAGGTTTCAAAGTTGAAAACATGGAAAAATGAACTTGAAAGGGTAATATTGTGCGTCGAACATGACCCTGTAAAAATGGAGTGTCACTTGAAATTACGTCTAAAGGTTACAGCTCTTTTAAATAAGCATTACTTGTGAAAAATAAATCACTTTAAAGATAAATAAACATTTATTAAAGTCAATTGTGCATACAGTGAAGCACAAAGGATCATGTCTAAACATATCACTGTCACCTCGTCAACTTTTTACCTCATTTTCCCCTGCAAACTTTTTGTAAACGTTTACAAACAATTAAACAGAAACTCACTTTTTCATTCAGAAAATTCCTAAATATCGGGATATCTAAGCCAAACTAAAAGCAGGAGGAGGGGAAAGTAATTTGTTTCCTTTTTATGTATGCAGCTCTCCTTTCCACCAAACATCCTTCGTGGATTTTCCAAAATCTTTGTTCGTAGATTTTCTATCCGGAGTTTTCAAAAATGTAGTTTCCCGGGCTTTCCCATCGTAAATATGCTGGTCTAAAAGCTTTTGTTGTAGGAATTAGACAAATCATGAATATCCCATAGCTTCTTTTTGACATAAGTACAGTAGGACCTATAAAACTGTGTATGTAACAGGTAGACACCATTTTTATGTGTATTTGATACTGTTATAAAGCCAATAGTTCTATCAGTAGATTGAAAATTAACTTATAGTGTACAATGCACAATTACAGTTGTTCATGTTCATCCTAATGTTGAACAGTGCAGTCTTACTATTCCATAGTTTTATGGCTCTCACTGTAAAAACATTCTGTTCATTCAAAACCTCTAAACACATAAATATCTTATCAATAGCCATTTCACTTTTGCACATATTTGTCAAAATATTCACATTAGGTTTTTTATTTTTCCCATCCCCCTTATTGGACAAATTTGGGGCTTAACAAGACCCAAAAAAAATGATAAAAATACCAAAATTTCAAAATGATATTCTATTGGGGGTCAAAGTTTTCTATGCTCTTTGCACGCAGCATTTTAGTATACGCCATCATTAGCTTTAAACAATGTTCTAATTTGTTATTGCAGAGTAAATGTTACTTTTATTACGTTATCGCCTATTATCGCTTTTTCCCCCATCCCCCACCCCCATTCTGCCATAACACAAAAAATGCCCCCTTAAACTATGTAAAAACATGAAGGATTTAAAACTAAATCTGACTTCATAAACGTTACCGACAAATTCTCACAGGAATTCTAACAATGTCCAAAACATCATAAAAAAGCATTCCACGAATCCCAAGAGGGAGAAAAAACAAATCTCAAATAAATTTGAAAATAATACTTTTAAAACAGGTTTACTGTTAACAACTGAAACAGAACAACATTAATTCGTCACACGTCTAAAAATGCATGAGTTAACACATGAATTGTACCCTAAAGAGGAAACAGAGTTTTAATTTTATTCAGTTTAAATTCTTTTTTTTTCACTTAATTCGAGCACATTCTGACATAACTACTAAAAAAAATTACATCTGTTAGTTTATGGAACAAAATTTATTGATGATACTCCTTACCTACTTTCATATCAAAAACATGTTTGTTCATATGAATCTTTCTAGCATTCATAAATACTAAAATTGCTATTTTGCACTGTCATTTTTTTGCGTCAAACACAAAAATAATACTGCTAAAAAGGTTGCAAGCTTTCGTGCAAAAACCAATAAATTTTTTTAAAAGTGTAATTGTAGAGATGGGAAAGTTAGGATTTTTCATTTCGTTCATAAGACGTTCGTAAACTACCCATTTCGTTTTTCAATCATTTAAAAAATAGATTTAGTTTTCCTCAAAAATATCGTTAATTTTCTATCGTTATCTTTCGTTTTTTTACTGAGCGATCGTTCAGTAAAATCGTTAGCCCAGTAAATAGTTCGTTAACTAAAATCGTTCGTTTGATCAAATCTTTTGCTTAGTATAAAAACAAAAGTTTTTTTCAAACGTTTTTTTTGAACAAACTATTAGGTTAGTTAAGTACCATCGTTTTTATAAAGCTTGTTTCAAAAAATCGTTTTCCAGTAAAAAAATATCGTTTTTTCAAAATCTTTTGGAAAATTCGTTTTTTCATTTAAAGAACGATCGTTTTTGCATTGACAATCACAAAATTTTACGTCGTGCGTTTTTTTCATTTTTCTGAACTATCCAAGTCTTTCGTCCATTGTTCGTTTTTTCTAAACGACACCATCGTTTACGAAAAATTTAGTTCGTTCTCAAAAAAATGCTCATCTGTCCGTTTATGTGCTGTAGTTTAATTTTCAGTTCAGTCGACTTTAGAATATTTTACTGCTTGACTTAATTATGATTAAACTGTAATGTATAGGTTCCAAATAAGAAAGTACTCCCTGATTTTAAGATTCTTTCAACGTAATCATTTTAAGTTTAACTTATGAGATTTTGTTTTTTGTTTCATGATAATACATCAATGCTTCAAGAAGTGCAGGGTTGTCCACAAAAGATGAGACTTCAGAGACGATTGTACGAAATTTGTTTAGTCCGTTTTCTTGTATTTTGGGTTCCTGGTAAGCCAAAATTTTGACTTATTTCTGTGCTTAATAAATTAGTACTTCATCAAATACTCATTTAAATGCAGAAACCAAAAATCAATCTTCAAATGTCTTTTCAGTCTCATCCTTTGTGGGCAACCCTGTATCAACAGAGATCCAGAATAGCTTTAAAAATTATGCAATAAGACAATGATCGACTTTGCAATATTTGAACCCTTTGAAACTGAGACAGTGAGACAGGTACACCCTCCAGGTTTCTAGCAATAGTTTATAAAGGCAAAAGTTGGAGAGGTTTTGTGTCAGAGCGTGTCTATTTTGGGACACATATATAGTTAAAATAAATACTATTTTTGCCACTTAGCGAAATTTCCCAAAAAAAAGGTAGTGCCATTTGTTCATTAGTCCATGTTTTTTAGATTTTTGTTTATCTGACGAATGTTTTGTTTTGAGTCATCCTGTTCTACGCAGTCTGTGTTCCATCAGGTCTAGAGAGGACTGCTGCATCTCGTATTATCTTTATCTTTCTCCCTCTTAGCTCCGACACCGCCGGAGGAGGGGGATTTAACATTTAAACAGATTCATTTGGAAATGTTGTGTTTGTTTTTTAGATGATTTCGAGTCCGTCTTAAGTTTGTCCATTTAATTTAAATATGGTTTATTTATCTGTTATTACCCCAAAAAAGTTGCATATGTAAACGAATCTATTTTAATATATACGTTTCTTTGTTTTTTGTATATTTTTAAATATAAAACAAAATTAACACCATGAATTTCTGAACACTGAATAGCATAATAAAGGTTATCTTAGTGCCTTACCTTTTTACAAAACAGTTTGGTAAATTGTCCAGATCTAGTGAAAAAAATACCTTTTCCCCACCCTGGAAACAATAAAATGATTTTTAAAAAAACATGATGAAAGCGTGTGCATTTGTACTACAGCAAAATATTTTAGTTTTTTTAGTTGAAGTGTTTATCTATCTATCTATCCTTCTATCTATCTATTCTTCGCCTATACAAAACTTTGTGTTCTCCGACTGTGAGAACTTTAGTTTACATTCAGCCATCAAACACTTAGTATACTGCGTATATGAAGCGTACAGCGTACAGACAATCCTGTACTGTGAGGAGTGCTGGAAACTGTACAGTGCGAAAACATAGATTGTACGGTTCACGTGTACAGAGCTAAATATTCAATTATATGTAGTGCATATTGCTGGTTTATTGTATAGATATATGTACATCTGAGAGGGAGTTATGTAATAAGCTTGTAAGAGACTGTTATAGTATAGACGTATTTACAAGCGAATCTCCTAGTAAAGTATGGCATGTTCAATTTACAACGTATAACCTTTCCGCTTTTCTCTAATCAAGGATAGATAAGAAATCCTTATTAACCTAATATTTGATTTTTCTAAATTCTTGGTTTCTCTGTGAGGTGAGTTGGTGCAGATTTATTCTAACTTAAAAAATTGAGAAAATTTGTAGAACTAAATACTTTTAGAGTGGAAAAATGACGACATCTTCCATATTGTTTCTCAGACAAAAGTTGTGCATCGGACATATCACTCAATAAATGGAGAGTAAAACTTGAAATCCTTTAACTCTTCTTTTTCATATCTTATGTTTTATATATAGAATTATATATAAACAATTACCTTATGTTGAATCGATATTATCTTTATTGTAATCCTAAAAACTAAAGTTTGGAAAAAAAATTGCTGTCGCTTGAAAGTTTGAATTACGCTACAATTTCGAATTATTAATCAGCTCTTTTTAGAAGGGGTTAAGCGTCCTGCACTTCAATCATTATGAATTTATCCGCATATTTTGATTTGTTTAATTTGGCATTTTTATTTAGATTGAAATATGAATAGGGAGCTAACCGAGCCAAAATAAACATTTTAGGCTCATAGAAAACAGCAAATTGGTACTAGTAAACAGAAATCTATTAGTAGAAAACAGAAATCTGTTAGTAGAAAACAGAAAAATACTTGACAAAAACACCAAATTATTGACACTATACTTAAGTTATTTGTGTATACACAGAAAATAGCAAGCTGTTAACAGAAATCAGGAAAGTGTTACAAGTAAACAGCAAACCATACCAGCAGAACACTGCAAAGAAAATTGTTCTCAGTTAACGGAAATCCGATGTGAAAAAATACTGTATAAATTTGTTATCATACAACAGGAAATTGTGAGAAAAAAAACAGTAAATTGTTAACAGTTAACAGCCAGATAAAACACCAAACCCTTACCAAAAAAAACTTCCGTTTGTTAACACTAAAACTACTATTTGTTAACAGAAACAGCAATTAGTTAAATAAAACATCAAACATATAACGGAATAACTTTCGTTTGTTAACAGTAAAGTGTTAAGAAAACAGTATGATTGTGCAGAAATGTGAAAGAATCCACCTGTAGATGTAGTTTACAACAATAAAACAATACAAGAAGCTTTAAAGCTTTAAGTGTGATCAGGATGATTTGGCAATGTTGGATTTCAAGAATTTTCAGGTAAAAATAAATTGATTAATCAACCAAATAATTGACCTTATGGTAATTGTGAGCTGGGTTGACCAAATTAAGTAACCTGAGGCCGAATTTACAGAATTTGAGCCGCGGCTCAAATATGGTTGGTTTCACTTAAAATTGTATTATTTTTTTAAAGATTTAAGCCGGCGCTCAATTGAAACCGGTTTTTGGCGAATTTAAGACGCGGCTCAAATTCATTAAATTCGGACACTGGGTAAATATAAAATATTTTCTTCCTTCTTTTTTAAATTCAAGTTTACTTACAAGATAAAAATTAAATTTGCTTTGACTGCGCTGCTATAAGTTTAATTCATCCTTAAATTGAAATTGAGCTTTTAGGGAGAGACCGACTAGACACAATAGTTGAGCTGAAAGTGTAGTATTGTAGAGAAAAAATTTAGGATTCATTTGATACCTTTTTACGGTGTACAATTTTTAAATAAGAGCGTACAAAGTCGTTTGTAATATTTCACCTGTTGTTTTAGTCAGCAGAAGGAAGTTTTTGTACAATTTTTTTTTACAATAACCTGGACACAGCATATAACAAATACTATTCTACAAACTAGTTGTTTGTAAACAAAAGACAGGTTAAAGGAATTGAGTCTTTGGAACAAAATCAAATATTTAAACCTTAATATCTTTAGAACTCGATGTTGTAAACCTTTGATATTTCAAACTCAGATTATTTGATCTAACAGAATTCAGAGTTTGAAATATTTAAGGTCTGCAACATTTGGTTCCAAAGATATAGTGATTAGAAAATCAGAGTTTGTGGCAAAGACTCAATTTCTTTATATCATTGGAAATAAGTTATTAAAATATATTTTTAAATCTCATGTAACTTCTTTAAGCTAGGATCGCTTGTTGGAAGTTTTCTTTATTTTAAATGTGAAGACATTTAAAAAAAAATCTGCGAATAATATTATAGAAACAGCAAAGGTAATGATGATAATGAAGTAATAGATTTTACAGTTCTATTATAGCTTTTATCCGTAATTTCTTTTAAGAAATATATTTCTAAATAGCAAACTAGTCTTTACATTTTTTTAACAGGTTTTTTTCTGGGTTATTAAATAATTGTAAAAAAACGTTTCTTCTGCTGGCTGAAACAACTAAACATTTTACACCCTAAAAATGTCTTATTGGTATCAAATGAATCCTTAAGTGTTTCATTAAAATATTGCACTTTCAGCTCCAATTAGTTAAGTAGTCGGTCTCTCCCTTAAAATGCGAATAAGAATGGACGGTTTCTGTTTAGAAAAATAAAAAATAAATGTCAAATGTTTTGACTGCAAATACATTACTTGATGGATCAATTAATCATGAAGTTTACATTGCTATTGTTAACATACTTTTTATCTCATCGTATTGCAGTGAAGTAAAGTACCAAAGTCAAGGGTACAGGCGTGACAGGCAGTTAAACAGACAAACAGTTTGGCCAACAGACAGACAGTTTGATAGACAAGTAGAGTTTAGATCTTGCAGATGCAATGTCTGTCTCAAGTAAGTATAAATATTGATTTATCAATGAAATCTTTCTAAATATTTATGCTTTGAATACTTTATACATGAAACAAAACTTTTTATATTCACATGCTAAAATCCCAGGTAATGTTTATACGAATTCACTTTATTTCCTATTAAAAAGCAACATGTCAGTCCAAGAGCAAAAAACCGAACTCAATTTTTGCTTTTGCATTGGTAAGCTTAAGAAAGCTAGAAGGTCCTTAAATTAATTTCTTTATCTATTTATTCATTAGTCCCTTGAACTATTTAGGTATTACTACCAGCAGTCTTCAGCCTACTACAAGTACAATAGGTTTCATTTCTTCTTTTATTCAGTGTGACCAATACAACTGTGGAATTGAAAGATAGATTTTATTTAAGCAATGTTGTGTTTATTTTACCGTTATCTTGACAGGGTATGTACACTGTACACTGTACACTGTACACTGAATAAACGATTGTACTGCAAGATCAAAACGAACGTTTTTGTTGAATTTACTGAACGAACGATCTACCAAAAAATCAAACTTAAGTCTAGTATTCGCATTCTACAGTTTTATGACTTTAGAAAATCTAAATAATTCTGATAACAAAGCAGATATATATTAATATTTATTAAACTTATTTATCAGAGGAGGTCGGGATAAAACAACTTCACAGCGGGATTCATACAGGTAAATATATACTCTACAGTTCACAGTGTACAACATGCATAATGCATAACTACGTTGTTTATGTAAAGGGTGTTACAAAAACTTCTCATTTTTTCTCTCACAGGCTCAATTATTACCCAATCATAATACAATTTTTATCACAATGTCTGTAGGATGTTAGGACTCCATGGTTACAAAATTATCGGATTTGGTCAACCCTGCTCTGAATAAATGTTCTTTATCTATTAATGATGGAACTAATCAGCCTACCCAGCTGCGATTTCATATTATCTCCACACTGCTGCTTTAGTTGACATTCAGTTCACATTTCTTCCTTGGCAACCTTCTTTTTTACCATTGCCCAAATATTCAATTATAGTTTTTAAACTTCATGGACAAGGTATAAAACAAACTTTAATTGAAGCTATTGCTGATACTATAAAATGCTGGTTGTTGTAGCTGTTTACAGGTTTGTCCTGCCCGGTTAGAGTTGATTTACACAGGTAAAAGCTTTACGATTTGTTTCGCTACTTAGCGATTTCCCTAAAGACCTAATATATATACCGTGTGGTATTTCTCAAGACCGGATCGCAAGACTTCCTTCTCTCAACGCTCTTCATAACAAAAGGATGATAATAAGGTTCCGAACGTTTATTTCTCTGAGTCTTCAATCTAAATAAGTTTAATAAACCCACAGAAAAAGCTTTGAGTGATAAATCATATGAATACAACAAATAATCCACTCAGGCATTAAAAAACTGTGGCGAGGAACCAACAAACATATATAAATATCAATCATACTATAATCAACCGATAAGCATACGTATATATATAAGAAATAATTACCACAGTGATCCTAGAATTCTGGACACGGTTAATACTTGCAACACAAATAAACATATACTGATATAAAACTAGTCACTCCCACGCGAGAAATCTTGCGCCTGCGTAGTCCGTCTGTAAACAGCTTCCAAACTAGTTTTTCACAATACGTTCTGTACAGATCCGCAGGGAGAACTCAGAAACTCACAGGGGCATCAACTAGACTTTATACACGGAGCATGGCTCGCGTAACACGATTGGTGTTAGGTCATATCAACTCCACTCTGAACTTGTATCTGGTAACTAACAAAGCTTTTTGAATTTTAAGCTTATATTTAACACATTAAATAGATTTTTGTCCATTTTAAGAAAGTTCTGGACCTTCTCCATGGCTATGTTAATGTGTTTTTTGCAGGTACGCTAATCAGTTTCATCTCCAAGAGATAAAGAGCATTTATTTTGAGCAAGGTTGACAAAATCCGATAGCTGTTTAACCATGTAGTCCTAACATCCTAGAGACATTGTGATATTAATTTCATTATGATCGGGTATTGATTAAGCCTATGAGAGAAAAAAATGTTAAGTTTTTTTACACCCTTTACACTGTACACATGCACTGCACCGTGTACAGTGTACACTATGTACAAGACGTCCTACATACATATTAGTCTGACATTTTCTTTCCCTTTCATCTCATGAATTGACATTTTCAAGGGTAATATTTTTAACAGTCATTTTACATTGACATGAAATTTCCATTAAAGGGGCTGTAGAGAGTAGACATAACTTTAAGCGTATTTCAACAGGGATTTATCTGTCATTGATAACCAGACACAGGTTAAAACGGTATCGTTGTGCATCGAACATGACATTTTTTTTCAGGAAGGTCACTTGTAATTACATTGTATGGTTCCTTTTAGACTTGATTCTTTTTAAAAGGAATCTAAACTATCGAGAGAAAAAAATGATTTTTTTTTTAAGCGCAGAAAAACAGCTATGATCATGATTAGAATTTATATTTATTTTCTTTTTTTCAGAATCCGCAGAAATTCTGATACTGAGAGAATGGTTCGATTCTACACTTGATAGTTGTTCAGTGATAGAGTGAACCATAGCAAACTTTACTAAGCTTGGACTAATTTCCTTGAGAAAATAATTAAATGTTCAAACTCAAGAACATCCACCCGTCATATTTCACTTGCAATATTTGCAGAATCTAATAGTAGACCTTGGGGCAGCAAAAATGGTCCTTCCTTTTAACCCTATAAAGTCTGGTGGGTCTCAATCTATGTTTAGACTGGGGGGCGTCCCACGCCCCCCCCCCCCCTAGCAAAAGGCCTTAGAGAATAGGTATAGCTGTTGAAATGTATATTCATAGCCCAATTTTTCAAAGCCAGCTCATTGAAAAAAAATTAAACCGATAACCACATAAATAGTTTGGGCCCTAGGGAGGGTGAAAAAAAAGCCAAAAGAAGGCTAAAAAAATGTAAAAATATTATTTTTTGATTTAGACAGATATCAAAGTGCGACAAATGTTTCTACATCAATTTATCAAGGGCTTTTCAAAAATACAATTTTTAGTACTGTAGCTTTAGTCACAAAAAATGTATGAGCTATTTTATACTTTTGTTTAGGGTTAAACCTTATTTTTCTTCATAGATGTTTGTGAATCCCGAAAAAAACCTAAAATGTTTAAAAGAACGGAAAGAAACGGCTGCATCATGTCATGGTTGAAATTGTCTTGCAAAAAAACTACTAAATAAATCCCATACAATCGTCCTTAAGGGCTACCTCCACGTGTAACTCTGAAGATGTGTGTTAAAGCCTATAAGTTATATATAATACTTAAACCAAAACTTTAGATATTGGATTGTTTACAAAAACTGGAATTTGATCACTTTCATGCAGTCTTCATTAGTAATGTATAAATAAACAATTTTACCTTTCAGTGCGCTTAAAGGATTGTTCATAAATATTAGAAGGTGAAGCGGTGGAAGGGTTTCTCAGATAATTAAGAAAACTTCTAGATTTCTAATAGACTTTAATATATCAACATTAACTGTGACGCGTAATTTACCATCTTTGAACGTCGATGACAATAACTATGAATTTATTGGATATTTTGGAACCTAAGCTCTCGTAAATGTATACTATATTGTGTAATGTGCAATCTACAAAAAATAAAGGGAAATATTATGTATAAATCATGTATATATATTATGCCGATCTGTTACTGTTACTTTTTACTGTTACATACAACATAATCTTATTTTTAATGTACTATTCACTGCAGTGTTCATCAGAAAACGGTGAAATAAATTAAATGTCTTTATATTTCTTCTTTAATCATAGAAATTCAGCTAAAGATTTTTTCACTTTTTGTAGTTGTTGTAAGCAACTACAATCTAAAAATATAAAGGTACATTTTAGTTATAGATCAGTCACGAAAAGAAAGATGCATAACTGTCATTGTTACGTTTGAAGCATAGAGAATAGAATATATAGAGAGGAATTAAAAGAATCTCTCGGTATGAGTTTTTTCAGTCCCTTTCAGCCTGAAAGGGAGTTCAAAGTGTACAAATCATGTAAATGTTCACAAATTATATGCAGTAGAGTACATTAATACAGTATGTTCCCTAGACCATTCATTTCAATTTCGAAATTTTTAAAGCTGTTAAATAAACTTTATAATGAATTAGGTGGATAAAAACCTTCTTTTGTTTTTTGTTTTTACGGAAAATCATCGTTTGTACAGTGGAAGGCATAGAGTCTATGTGAAATGATCATTGGTCAATTATGAAACGAGCCTATTTCATAATTTGGTTTTCTTTTAACAATAATTTTAGTTTCTATAAAATGATATTCCAGGGCCCAACAGGTTATATACAGAGCGTCCCATATCATATTAGACTTTCTCCAATCTTTAACGCCAAAATACACATATAATACTCGAAAAATCTAGCATTTTCTGCAAGAAAAAATTTCTATTAGCCTTATTAAATTTTTCAAAATGATTCATTCTTCTTAAATTTTCTGATTTGTCCCCTAAATCATAATTTAGACCCATTGACGCGGTCTAATTTGATGTGGGACACCCTTTAGCATAAATATGTGAAGTACACCTGCAGTATGGAAACAGTACAACAAAATGGCCGTTTTACACTTTTTTCAAGTAAATTTCTCTCTATATATATATTCTATTCTCTATGGTTTGAAGAGAGTGTGACAAAAAAAATAGGCAGAAGCCAAAAGGAGTTAATTAAGTGCATGCCGCGTTGAATTACGAGACAGAGAGAAACCCTGTTCTAGCCGTGGCGCTCCGCCCTCTAGCCTGTCCTATTCGCGGTGCTCGACCCCCTAGCCTGTCCAAGTCGCAGCGCTCGTTCCAGAAAGTTTCTTGACCTTTCATAACCTTAAAATATATGCTAATCTTTCTATTTTTTGTAATTCAACGTGGCAAGAGCGCGTAACTCTATTAGTAAACTTCTAAAAAATTTAAATGAAATTAGTTTGTTTTGGAAGACGACAATATTTACCTGCGTATTTAAATTGTAGGCTAAGGCATTTCAACGTTATTTTTCTAACACGAAAACCTAACTAGTTTTCTCACAGTTCTTTTCCTCAAATGATTATTTCTTTTGTTAAATTCACTTTGTTTAAAACATTTGTTTTGTTGGAATATATTAATTCAAACTATATATCTACAGGGTGTCCAACGAAACATGACAGCTGGTGAATAATTTGGAATGTCTTCTTCCCTTTATTGTAATAGATATTAAAGACTTTTTTTCATTTTTTCGTTCAATACAATCTTTTACTAAAATATATTTTACTTTGAAATCAATTTTACTATAATATAAATATTCTTATAATTCTCTTTGGTATAGATAAATAAGATAGAGAAAGTTTATTGCTAAAATACATGTATCTGTAAACAGAACGAGTTTACAATTACAAATTAATGATTATATTAAAGTTTAAAGCAATTAGGTGGAAAATAGCTCTTGGCTGTTTTGATTATTTTTTCCACCTAATTTCAATAATGATAAGTAATTATGTGAGAAGACATTTTAAATTATTCACCAACTGTCATCTTTCGTGGGACACCCTGTATATTAATTAATTTTAACCTCGTCGATAATTCTACATTGATATCCATAACTTTTCTATTCATATTCTTCAACAAATGAATTTCATACTGACCAAAATAAGATTTAAAATGTTTTATAAATATGTTTTGTTAAAATATGTTTGTTAAATTTTATTACCGGAAAGGAATTATGTCTTTGCCACAAATTCTGATTTTCTAATATCTATACCTTTGCAGCCCAATTTCGTAGACCTTAGATATTTCAAACTATAAATTCTGTTAGATCACTAAGTTTGAAATATCAAAGGGATACGTTTGAGTATGCGGCAAAGACTCAATTCCTTTGCTGATCTTTTTCAATATCTTGTTAAATTTTTTTAAATAATCAATTTTCTAAAGTTTCATTTAAATGTAATAAATAAATATGAAATTTGACCATTAAATAAAAACAATAATTTAGATTCATGCATTACAAGAAAGGTTTATTTCAAATATGTTCATCTTATTTGATAAAAGATGATGAAATTTTGTGTAAAAACATGTTTTGTCTGAGAAGTTCCATTAAAAATATTTCTCCTGTTTACGAACGATCTCATATTATACATTTGGTAGATTTTAAAGTAAACAACAAATAAGAAATTATCTGTCCAACACATCATATCATTTGAACTAAAGGGATACAAAGCACCAAAGAAAACATTTGAATTATTATCCATTCAAGGTTTTTATATGCCTTGTAAGAAAAGAAGCAAGAATAGATAAATACACCTATTCATCCTCTAGTATCTTTGTATTCATACGCTAATATCCGTATTCATCCTCTAGTATCTTTGTATTCATACTCTAATATCCGTATTCATACTCTAGTATCTGTGTATTGATATTCTAGTATCTGTGTATTCATACTCTAATATCCGTATTCATACTCTAGTATCTGTGTATTCATACTCTAATATCCGTATTCATACTCTAGTATCCGTATTCATCCTCTAGTATCTGTGTATTCATACTCTAATATCCGTATTCATACTCTAGTATCTGTGTATTCATACTCTAATATCCGTATTCATACTCTAATATCTGTGTATTCATACTCTAGTATCCGTATTTATCCTCTAGTATCTGTGTATTCATACTCTAATATCCGTATTCATACTCTAGTATCTGTGTATTCATACTCTAATATCCGTATTTCTGTGTATTCATACTCTAATATCTGTGTATTCATACTCTAGTATCTGTGTATTCATACTCTAATATCCGTATTTATCCTCTAATATCTGTATTCAACCACTAATATCCGTATTCATCCTCTAATACCGTATTCATCCTCTTATACCGTATTCATCCTCTAATTTTCGTATCAATCATTTAGGTATTATCCATATGAATTCTCTAATATCCGTATTCATCCTCTAATATACGCATTCATTCTATAATATTCGTATTAATAATCTAATACCGTATTCATCCTCTAATATCTATATCAATATTCTAGTTATTATCCGTATTCATCCTCTAATATCCGTATTCATCCTCAAATATTCGTATTCTTCCTCTAATATCCGTATTCATCCTCTAATATCCGAATCAATCATCTAGCTATAATCCATATGAATTTTCTAAAATATCCGTATTCATGCTCTAAAATACGCATTCATTCTCTAATATTCGTATTAATACTCTAATATCCGTATTCATCCTCTAATATCTGTATCAATATTCTAGTTATTATCCGTATTCATCCTCTAATATCCGTATTTATCCTCTAATATCCGTATTCATCCTCTAATATCCGTATTCATCCTATAATATCCGTATTCATTCTCTAATATTCCTTATAATACTCTAATACCGTATTCATCCTCTAATATCCGTATCAGTTCTCTAGCTATTATCCGCATTCATGCTCTAATATACGCATTCATCCATTAATAAACGTATTCATTCTCTATTATTCGTATTAATAATCTAATATCCGTATTTATCCTCTAATATCTGTGTATTTATCTTGTAAAATCCGCACTAATCCGACCTCTAATTTCCGTATTCATCCTCTAATATGGCCGTATTCATCCTCTAAATTTCCGTATTAATCCTCTAATACCCGTATTCATCCTCTAATTTCCGTATTCATCCTCTAATTTCCGTATTCATCCTCTAATATCTGTATTCATCCTCTAATATCCATATTCATCCTTTAATATCCGTATTCATCCTCTGATATACATATTCATCCTCAAACATCCGTATTCATCCTCTAATATCTGGTAAACTGTTGTTTCTCTGTTCTCTCTGAATCCTGTTCCCCGGACCTAATATAAATATATTTTATAAAAAACCTCGGTATTCATTTCCTTGCAGTTACACGCTAAACGTTGGGAAAAAACGCGGAGTGATAAAAGTGTTTTAAATATCTGTTTAAGATTTTTTTTTCAATGCCCTCTTTTATGAAGAATTCTTAGTTCAGCTTGGGAACTAGCACATTTGGGAAGTTAAAAATAGGGAAGTCGCCCTGAGGAAAATGCTTTTGGGAAATTACCCACCATAGACATTATATGCGTTCTTTTAACCCTATTCCTGCTTGGGGGGGTCAATTTGACCCCCCCCTGTAGTTTTTTTTACACAACTCAAAAAGTATTGGTCTGAGGCTGTTGAAATTTTCTTACTTTTCCTACATACCCAAAGCCCTTTCTTTTCAACGAAAGTATTTTGTGCATTATCTTTGATAATATCTTTAAAAAACACTTCCTTCAGATAATGATTATTTCGAGACATGTTGAATATTCGGTATTCATCTACACTTTCATATTCAGGTTATTGATCAGTTAAATTAGATAAGAAAGTCTGTTTTTATTCACATTAAGAAGTTTCTAAAAATGTTGTACCTTGTTTTGTGTGCTCAAATACCATATACTATAAATTATAAATTAAACTATTTAAAACTTTAATTCAAACTGTTAAGATAAATTCTCAAAATCCAGAAACATTTGTGTGATAAATTTCATCTGCAAAGTTACTCCGATTTTTTATGTATATTTCTTTGCGTAATAAACATTATTTCAAACTATGAATTACGTAAGATCAAATAATCTGAGTATGAAATATCAAAGGTTTACACCACCAGGTTGCAAAGGTATAGGGATTAGAAAATTTGAGTTTGTGGCAAAGACTCAATTCCGTTAGAATATTTCATATTTCTATATTTTTTAGTGTGCATTGTGTTGTGGCATATCAGGGAAAGTTTATGATTAGATTTTTCATAAACCAAAAGAAAATGGTTCCTTTCATCCCTAGAATCTAAGAACCTGACTTATAAAGTTATGAACCCAAAGTTATCTGTTCCTTTAAACCATGGTTGTTTATTAAGGTTAGATACTCTGGAGGCGCTCCAATGTAATATAAATGTCGTCTTCATAGCAAATGTCACTCAACATCTCCTTATGACGTAACTAACGTAACTAATGTGCTAATGAGAGGGGGGGGGGTTA